>NW_026646932.1:0-57000 GCF_950005125.1 Chionomys nivalis | reverse complement strand
CATCTCTCTTGCATCTTCCTTCTGTTGCCAGTAGAGGGCACCAAACCTCCTTTTGAGAGCAATTATGTGGTTGCCAGGAATCGAACTACTGAACTTTGGAAGGGCAGGCAAAGCTCTTAACCACTGAGCTATCTCCCCAGCTCTTATTTCTGTATCCAAAAGAGGGCACAAGACCTCATTGCAGATGGTTGTGAGCCATTATGTGGTTGCCTGGAATTCAGTTCAGAGGTTGGAAGAGCAGGCAATGTTCTTAACCACTGAGCCATCTCTCCAACCCGTTTTTCAACTTCTTGAACTAAACCAGGTTTACTCAATGTGGTGTGTGGATCATATCTGCATTCCACTAACATGTGGAGTACAGGGGTCTCCGTGGACATATTGGCCGTTCGCGAACCTCATAGATGAAGTCTAGATAAATTGTTTCTCTGGCTTTAAATTGGTAAACCTTTTGCTGGTGTTTGTCGTCCTTTGGATGTCTTGGATGTGAGTTCTTCTTAAGGAACATGAACATGCCTGTATTTTCTTCTTCTAACCATCTTTCCTCATTCTGCTTGGTGGTGTCCCTGAAGCATGCAAGCTCATGTTGATAGAGCTGTGAGTCTTTATTATCCTAACAAAATGTGTTGCCTAATTCTGAGACAACTACGTGGGCCCTGTCTGTATGTGTCCACTTGGCCTCATCAACCTCAGCAGGCAATGCTCTGAACCACTGAGCCATCTCTCCTGCCCCTTCCTTCTGTTGCCAGTAGAGGGCACCAAACCTCCTTTTGAGAGCAATTATGTGATTTCCAGGAATCGAACTTCTGAACTTTGGAAGAGTAGGCAATGCTCTTAACCACTGAGACATCTCTCATGCCTCTCCCCTCTGTTGCCAGTAGAGGGCACCAAACCTCATTTTGAGAGCAACTATGTGGTTTCCAGGAATCGAACTTCTGAACTTTGGAAGAGCAGGCAATGCTCTTAACCACTGAGCCATCTCTCCTGCCTCTCCCCTCTGTTGCCAGTAGAGGGCACCAAACCTCATTTTGAGAGCAACTATGTGATTCCCAGGAATCGAACTTCTGAACTTTGGAAGAGCAGGCAATGCTCTTAACCACTGAGCCATCTCTCCAACCCGTTTTTCAACTTCTTTTACTAAACCAGGTTTACTCAATGTGGTGTGTGGATCACATCTCCATTTCCCTAACATGTGGAGTACAGGGGTCTCCGTGGACCTATTGGCCGTTCGTGTACCTCTTAGAGGAGGTCTAGATAAATTGTTTCTCTGGCTTAAAATTGGTACACCTTTTGCTGGTGTTTGTCGTCCTTTGGATATCTTGGATGTGAGTTCTTCTTCAGGAACATGAACATGCCTGTATTTTCTTCTTCTAGTCATCTTGCCTTACTCTCCTTGGTGTTGTCTCTGAAGCACGCTGGCTCGTGGTGATAGCGCTGTGAGCCTTTAACATCCTAACAAAAGCTTTTGCCTCATTCAGTCACAACAACGCGGGCCCTGGCCCTTGGCCCTGACTCTATGTCTGTATGTGGTCTCATCAAACTCAGCAGGCAATGCTCTTTACCACAGAGCCATCTCTCTTGCCTCTTCCTTGTGGTGCCACTAGAGGGCGCCAAACCTCCTTTTGAGAGCAATTATTTGGTAGCCATGAATCGAACTTCTGACCTTCGGAAGGGCAACCAATGCTCTTAACCACTGAGCTGTCTCTCCAGCTCTTCTTACTGTAGCCAAAAGAGGGCACAGACCTCATTGCAGATGGTTGTGAGCCATTATGTGGTTGCCTGGAATAGAATTCAGGAGGTTGGAAGAGGAGGCAATGATCCTAACCACGGAGCCATCTCTCATGCCTCTTCCTTATGTTGCCAGTAGAGGGCACCAAACCTCCATTTGAGAGCAATTATGTGATTTCCAGGAATCGAACTTCTGACCTTTGGAAGAGCAGGCAATGCTCTTAACCACTGAGCCATCTCTCCAACCCGTTTTTCAACTTCTTTTACTAAACCAGCTTTAGTCAATGTGGTGTGTGGATCACATCTCCATTTCCCTGACGTGTGGAGTACAGGGGTCTGCATGGACCTATTGGCCATTCATGTACCTCATAGAGGAGGTCTAGATAAATTGTTTCTCTGGCTTTAAATAGGTTAACATTTTGCTGGTGTTTGTAGTCCTTTGATTGTCTTGGATATGAGTTCTTCTTCAGGCACATGAACATGCCAATATTTTCTTCTTCTAGCCATCTTGCCTTACTCTCCTTGGTGTTGTCTCTGAAGCACGCTGGCTCATGGTGATAGAGCTGTGAGTCTTTAACATCCTAACAAGAGCTTTTGCCTCATTCAGTCACAACAACGTGGGCCCTGGGCCTGTGCCCTGACTCTATGTCTGTTCTTGGCCTCATCAAACTCAGCAGGCAAAGCTCTTTACCACAGAGCCATCTCTCCTGCCTCTTCCTTCTGTTGCCACTAGAGGGCGCCAAACCTCCTTTTGAGAGCAATTACGTGGTTCCCAGGAATCGAACTTCTGACCTTTGGAAGGGCAACCAATGCTCTTAACCACTGAGCTGTCTCTCCAGCTCTTCTTACTGTAGCCAAAAGAGGGCACAAGACCTCATTGCAGATGGTTGTGACCCATTATGTGGTTGCCTGGAATTGAATTCAGGAGGTTGGAAGAGCAGGCAATTCTCTTAACCATTGAGCCATCTCTCTTGCATCTTCCTTCTGTTGCCAGTAGAGGGCACCAAACCTCCTTTTGAGAGCAATTATGTTGTTGCCAAGAATCGAACTTCTGACCATTGGAAGGGCAGGCAGAGCTCTAACCACTGAGCTATCTGACGAGCTCTTACTTCTGTATCCAAAAGAGGGCACAAGACCTCATTGCACATGGTTGTGAGCCATTATGTGGTTGCCTGGAATTCAGTTCAGGAGGTCGGAAGAGCAGGCAATGTTCTTAAGCACTGAGCCATCTCTCCAACCCGTTTTTCAACTTCTTTAACTAAACCAGGTTTACTCAATGTGGTGTTTGGATCATATCTGCATTCCACTAACATGTGGAGTACAGGGGACTCCATGGACATATTGGCCGTTCGCGTACCTCATAAATGAAGTCTGGATACATTGTTTGTCTGGCTTTAAATTGGTAAACCTTTTGCTGGTGTTTGTCGTCCTTTGGATGTCTTGGATGTGAGTTCTTCTTAAGGAACATGAACATGCCTGTATTTTCTTCTTCTAACCATCTTTTTTCATTCTGCTTGGTGGTGTCCCTGAAGCATGCAGGCTCATGGTAATAGAGCTGTGAGTCTTTATTATCCTAACAAAATGTTTTGCCTGATTCTGAGACAACAACGTGAGCCCTGGCTGTATGTGTCCACTGGGCCTCATCAACCTCAGCAGGCAATGCTCTTAACCACTAGGCCATCTCTCCTGCCTCTTCCTTCTGTTGCCAGTAGAGGGCACCAAACCTCATTTTGAGAGCAACTAGGTGATTTCCAGGAATCGAACTTCTGAACTTTGGAAGAGCAGGCAATGCTCTTAACCACTGAGCCATCTCTCCTGCCTCTCCCCTCTGTTGCCAGTAGAGGGCACCAAACCTCATTTTGAGAGCAACTAGGTGATTTCCAGGAATCGAACTTCTGAACTTTGGAAGAGCAGGCAGTCCTTTTAACCACTGAGCCATCTCTCCAAAAGGTTTTTCAACTTCTTTACCTAAACCAGGTTTCCTCCATATGTTTTGAGGATCACATCTGCATTCCACTAACGTGTGGAGTACAGGGGTCTCCGTGGACCTATTGGCCATTCATGTACCTCATAGAGGAGGTCTAGATAAATTGTTTCTCTGGCTTAAAATTGGTAAACCTTTTTCTGGTGTTTGTCGTTCTTTGGATGTCTTGGATGTGAGTTCTTCTTCAGGAACATGAACATGCCTGTATTTTCTTCTTCTAGTCATCTTGCCTTACTCTCCTTGGTATTGTCTCTGAAGCACGCTGGCTCATGGTGATAGAGCTGTGAGCCTTTAACATCCTAACAAAAGCTTTTGCCTCATTCAGTCACAACAACGCGGGCCCTGGGCCTTGGCCCTGACTCTATGTCTGTATGTGGTCTCATCAAACTCAGCAGGCAATGCTCTTTACCACAGAGCCATCTCTCTTGCCTCTTCCTTGTGGTGCCACTAGAGGTCGCCAAACCTCCTTTTGAGAGCAATTATTTGGTAGCCAGGAATCGAACTTCTGACCTTTGGAAGGGCAGCCAATGTTCTTAACCACTGAACTATCTCTCCAGTTTTTCTTACTGTAGCCAAAAGAGGGCACAAGACCTCATTGCAGATGGTTGTGAATCATTATGTGGTTGCCTGGAATTGAATTCAGGAGGTTGGAAGAGCAGGCAATGATCTTAACCACGGAGCCATCTCTCATGCCTCTTCCTTATGTTGCCAGTAGAGGGCACCAAACCTCATTTTGAGAGCAATTATGTGATTTCCAGGAATCGAACTTCTGACCTTTGGAAGAACAGGCAGTGCTCTTAACCACTGAGCCATCTCTCCAACCCATTTTTCAACTTCTTTTACTAAACCAGGTTTACTCAATGTGGTGTGGATCACATCTCCATTTCCCTAACATGTGGAGTACAGGGGTCTCCATGGACCTATTGGCCGTTCGTGAACCTCATAGAGGAGGTCTAGATAAATTGTTCCTCTGGCTTAAAATTGGTAAACCTTTTGCTGGTTTTTGTCGTCCTTTGGATGTCTTGGATATGAGTTCTTCTTCAGGAACATGAACATGCCTGTATTTTCTTCTTCTAGTCATCTTGCCTTACTCTCCTTGGTGTTGTCTCTGAAGCACGCTGGCTCATGGTGCTAGAGCTGTGAGGCTTTAACATCCTAACAAAAGCTTTTGCCTCATTCAGTCACAACAACGTGGGCCCTGGGCCTTGGCCCTGACTCTATGTCTGTATGTGGTCTCATCAAACTCAGCAGGCAATGCTCTTTACCACAGAGCCATCTCTCTTGCCTCTTCCTTGTGGTGCCACTAGAGGGCACCAATCCTCCTTATGAGAGCAATTATTTGGTAGCCAGGAATCGAACTTCTGACCTTTGGACGGGCAGCCAATGCTCTTCACCACTGAGCCATCTCTCCTGCCTCTCCCCTATGTTGCCAGTAGAGGGCACAAAACCTCATTTTGAGAGCAACTATGTGATTTCCAGGAATCGAACTTCTGAACTTTGTAAGAGCAGGCAATGCTCTTAACCACTGACCCATTCTCCAACCCGTTTTTCAACTTCTTTTACTAAACCAGGTTTACTCAATGTGGTGTGTGGATCACATCTCCATTCCCCTAACATGTGGAGTACAGGGGTCTCCTTGGACCTATTGGCCATTCATGTACCTCATAGTTTAAGTCTAGATAAATTGTTTCTCTGGCTTTAAATAGGTTAATATTTTGCTGGTGTTTCTAGTCCTTTGATTGCTTGGATATGAGTTCTTCTTCAGGTACATGAACATGCCAATATTTTCTTCTTCTAGCCATCTTGCCTTACTCTCCTTGGTGTTGTCTCTGAAGCACGCTGGCTCCTGGTGATAGAGCTGTGAGTCTTTAACCTCCTAACAAGAGCTTTTGCCTCATTCAGTCACAACCACGTGGGCCCTGGCCCTGTGCCCTGACTCTATGTCTGTTCTTGGCCTCATCAAACTAAGCAGGCAAAGCTCTTTACCACAGAGCCACCTCTCCTGCCTCTTCCTTCTGTTGCCAATAGAGGTCACCAAACCTCCTTTTGAGAGCAATTACGTGGTTCCCAGGAATCGAACTTCTGACCTTTGGAAGGGAAACCAATGCTCTTAACCACTGAGCTATCTCTCCAGCTCTTCTTACTGTAGCCAAAAGAGGGCACAAGTCCTCATTGCAGATGGTTGTGACCCATTATGTGGTTGCCTGGAATTGAATTCAGGAGGTTGGAAGAGCAGGCAATTCTCTTAACCATTGAGTCATCTCTCTTGCATCTTCCTTCTGTTGCCAGTAGAGGGCACCAAACCTCCTTTTGAGAGCAATTATGTTGTTGCCAAGAATCGAACTTCTGACCATTGGAAGGGCAGGCAGAGCTCTTAACCACTGAGCTATCTCCCCAGCTCTTATTTCTGTATCCAAAAGAGGGCACAAGACCTCATTGCACATGGTTGTGAGCCATTATGTGGTTGCCTGGAATTCAGTTCAGGAGGTTGGAAGAGCAGGCAATGTTCTTAAGCACTGAGCCATCTCTCCAACCCGTTTTTCAACTTCTTTAACTAAACCAGGTTTACTCAAAGTGGTGTGTGGATCATATCTGCATTCCACTAACATGTGGAGTACAGGGGACTCCATGGACATATTGGCTGTTCGCGTACCTCATAAATGAAGTCTGGATACATTGTTTGTCTGGCTTTAAATTGGTAAACCTTTTGCTGGTGTTTGTAGTCCTTTGTATGTCTTGGATGTGAGTTCTTCTTAAGGAACATGAACATGCCTGTATTTTCTTCTTCTAACCATCTTTTTTCATTCTGCTTGGTGGTGTCCCTGAAGCATGCAGGCTCATGGTGATAGAGCTGTGAGTCTTTATTATCCTAACAAAATGTTTTGCCTGATTCTGAGACAACAACGTGGGCCCTGGCTGTATGTGTCCACTTGGCCTCATCAACCTCAGCAGGCAATGCTCTTAACCACTAGGCCATCTCTCCTGCCTCTTCCTTCTGTTGCCAGTAGAGGGCACCAAACCTCATTTTGAGAGCAATTATGTGATTTCCAGGAATCGAACTTCTGAACTTTGGAAGAGCAGGCAATGCTCTTAACCACTGAGCCATCTCTCCAAAAGGTTTTTCAACTTCTTTACCTAAACCAGGTTTCCTCCATATGTTTTGAGGATCACATCTGCATTCCACTAACGTGTGGAGTACAGGGGTCTCCGTGGACCTATTGGCCATTCGTGTACCTCATAGAGGAGGTCTAGATAAATTGTTTCTCTGGCTTAAAATTGGTAAACCTTTTGCTGGTGTTTGTCGTTCTTTGGATGTCTTGGATGTGAGTTCTTCTTCAGGAACATGAACATGCCTGTATTTTCTTCTTTTGTCATCTTGCCTTACTCTCCTTGGTATTGTCTCTGAAGCACGCTGGCTCATGGTGATAGAGCTGTGAGCCTTTAACATCCTAACAAAAGCTTTTGCCTCATTCAGTCACAACGCGGGCCCTGGGCCTTGGCCCTGACTCTATGTCTGTATGTGGTCTCATCAAACTCAGCAGGCAATGCTCTTTACCACAGAGCCACCTCTCCTGCCTCTTCCTTCTGTTGCCAATAGAGGGCACCAAACCTCCTTTTGAGAGCAATTACGTGGTTCCCAGGAATCGAACTTCTGACCTTTGGAAGGGCAACCAATGCTCTTAACCACTGAGCTATCTCTCCAGCTCTTCTTACTCTAGCCAAAAGAGGGCACAAGACCTCATTGCAGATGGTTGTGAAGCATTATGTGGTTGCCTGGAATTGAATTCAGGAGGTTGGAAGAGCAGGCAATGATCTTAACCACGGAGCCATCTCTCATGCCTCTTCCTTATGTTGCCAGTAGAGGGCACCAAACCTCATTTTGAGAGCAATTATGTGATTTCCAGGAATCGAACTTCTGACCTTTGGAAGAACAGGCAGTGCTCTTAACCACTGAGCCATCTCTCCAACCCATTTTTCAACTTCTTTTACTAAACCAGGTTTACTCAATGTGGTGTGGATCACATCTCCATTTCCCTAACATGTGGAGTACAGGGGTCTCCATGGACCTATTGGCCGTTCGTGAACCTCATAGAGGAGGTCTAGATAAATTGTTCCTCTGGCTTAAAATTGGTAAACCTTTTGCTGGTGTTTGTCGTCCTTTGGATGTCTTGGATGTGAGTTCTTCTTCAGGAACATGAACATGCCTGTATTTTCTTCTTCTAGTCATCTTGCCTTACTCTCCTTGGTGTTGTCTCTGAAGCACGCTGGCTCATGGTGATAGAGCTGTGAGGCTTCAACATCCTAACAAAAGCTTTTGCCTCATTCAGTCACAACAACGTGGGCCCTGGGCCTTGGCCCTGACTCTGTCTGTATGTGGTCTCATCAAACTCAGCAGGCAATGCTCTTTACCACAGAGCCATCTCTCTTGCCTCTTCCTTGTGGTGCCACTAGAGGGCACCAATCCTCCTTATGAGAGCAATTATTTGGTAGCCAGGAATCGAACTTCTGACCTTTGGACGGGCAGCCAATGCTCTTCACCACTGAGCCATCTCTCCTGCCTCTCCCCTATGTTGCCAGTAGAGGGCACAAAACCTCATTTTGAGAGCAACTATGTGATTTCCAGGAATCGAACTTCTGAACTTTGTAAGAGCAGGCAATGCTCTTAACCACTGACCCATCTCTCCAACCCGTTTTTCAACTTCTTTTACTAAACCAGGTTTACTCAATGTGGTGTGTGGATCACATCTCCATTCCCCTAACATGTGGAGTACAGGGGTCTCCTTGGACCTATTGGCCATTCATGTACCTCATAATTTAAGTCTAGATAAATTGTTTCTCTGGCTTTAAATAGGTTAATATTTTGCTGGTGTTTCTAGTCCTTTGATTGCTTGGATATGAGTTCTTCTTCAGGTACATGAACATGCCAATATTTTCTTCTTCTAGCCATCTTGCCTTACTCTCCTTGGTGTTGTCTCTGAAGCACGCTGGCTCCTGGTGATAGAGCTGTGAGTCTTTAACCTCCTAACAAGTGCTTTTGCCTCATTCAGTCACAACCACGTGGGCCCTGGCCCTGTGCCCTGACTCTATGTCTGTTCTTGGCCTCATCAAACTCAGCAGGCAAAGCTCTTTACCACAGAGCCACCTCTCCTGCCTCTTCCTTCTGTTGCCAATAGAGGGCACCAAACCTCCTTTTGAGAGCAATTACGTGGTTCCCAGGAATCGAACTTCTGACCTTTGGAAGGGCAACCAATGCTCTTAACCACTGAGCTATCTCTCCAGCTCTTCTTACTGTAGCCAAAAGAGGGCACAAGTCCTCATTGCAGATGGTTGTGACCCATTATGTGGTTGCCTGGAATTGAATTCAGGAGGTTGGAAGAGCAGGCAATTCTCTTAACCATTGAGTCATCTCTCTTGCATCTTCCTTCTGTTGCCAGTAGAGGGCACCAAACCTCCTTTTGAGAGCAATTATGTTGTTGCCAAGAATCGAACTTCTGACCATTGGAAGGGCAGGCAGAGCTCTTAACCACTGAGCTATCTCCCCAGCTCTTATTTCTGTATCCAAAAGAGGGCACAAGACCTCATTGCACATGGTTGTGAGCCATTATGTGGTTGCCTGGAATTCAGTTCAGGAGGTTGGAAGAGCAGGCAATGTTCTTAAGCACTGAGCCATCTCTCCAACCCGTTTTTCAACTTCTTTAACTAAACCAGGTTTACTCAAAGTGGTGTGTGGATCATATCTGCATTCCACTAACATGTGGAGTACAGGGGACTCCATGGACATATTGGCCGTTCGCGTACCTCATAAATGAAGTCTGGATACATTGTTTGTCTGGCTTTAAATTGGTAAACCTTTTGCTGGTGTTTGTAGTCCTTTGTATGTCTTGGATGTGAGTTCTTCTTAAGGAACATGAACATGCCTGTATTTTCTTCTTCTAACCATCTTTTTTCATTCTGCTTGGTGGTGTCCCTGAAGCATGCAGGCTCATGGTGATAGAGCTGTGAGTCTTTATTATCCTAACAAAATGTTTTGCCTGATTCTGAGACAACAACGTGGGCCCTGGCTGTATGTGTCCACTTGGCCTCATCAACCTCAGCAGGCAATGCTCTTAACCACTAGGCCATCTCTCCTGCCTCTTCCTTCTGTTGCCAGTAGAGGGCACCAAACCTCATTTTGAGAGCAATTATGTGATTTCCAGGAATCGAACTTCTGAACTTTGGAAGAGCAGGCAATGCTCTTAACCACTGAGCCATCTCTCCAAAAGGTTTTTCAACTTCTTTACCTAAACCAGGTTTCCTCCATATGTTTTGAGGATCACATCTGCATTCCACTAACGTGTGGAGTACAGGGGTCTCCGTGGACCTATTGGCCATTCGTGTACCTCATAGAGGAGGTCTAGATAAATTGTTTCTCTGGCTTAAAATTGGTAAACCTTTTGCTGGTGTTTGTCGTTCTTTGGATGTCTTGGATGTGAGTTCTTCTTCAGGAACATGAACATGCCTGTATTTTCTTCTTTTGTCATCTTGCCTTACTCTCCTTGGTATTGTCTCTGAAGCACGCTGGCTCATGGTGATAGAGCTGTGAGCCTTTAACATCCTAACAAAAGCTTTTGCCTCATTCAGTCACAACGCGGGCCCTGGGCCTTGGCCCTGACTCTATGTCTGTATGTGGTCTCATCAAACTCAGCAGGCAATGCTCTTTACCACAGAGCCACCTCTCCTGCCTCTTCCTTCTGTTGCCAATAGAGGGCACCAAACCTCCTTTTGAGAGCAATTACGTGGTTCCCAGGAATCGAACTTCTGACCTTTGGAAGGGCAACCAATGCTCTTAACCACTGAGCTATCTCTCCAGCTCTTCTTACTCTAGCCAAAAGAGGGCACAAGACCTCATTGCAGATGGTTGTGAAGCATTATGTGGTTGCCTGGAATTGAATTCAGGAGGTTGGAAGAGCAGGCAATGATCTTAACCACGGAGCCATCTCTCATGCCTCTTCCTTATGTTGCCAGTAGAGGGCACGAAACCTCATTTTGAGAGCAATTATGTGATTTCCAGGAATCGAACTTCTGACCTTTGGAAGAACAGGCAGTGCTCTTAACCACTGAGCCATCTCTCCAACCCATTTTTCAACTTCTTTTACTAAACCAGGTTTACTCAATGTGGTGTGGATCACATCTCCATTTCCCTAACATGTGGAGTACAGGGGTCTCCATGGACCTATTGGCCGTTCGTGAACCTCATAGAGGAGGTCTAGATAAATTGTTCCTCTGGCTTAAAATTGGTAAACCTTTTGCTGGTGTTTGTCGTCCTTTGGATGTCTTGGATGTGAGTTCTTCTTCAGGAACATGAACATGCCTGTATTTTCTTCTTCTAGTCATCTTGCCTTACTCTCCTTGGTGTTGTCTCTGAAGCACGCTGGCTCATGGTGATAGAGCTGTGAGGCTTCAACATCCTAACAAAAGCTTTTGCCTCATTCAGTCACAACAACGTGGGCCCTGGGCCTTGGCCCTGACTCTATGTCTGTATGTGGTCTCATCAAACTCAGCAGGCAATGCTCTTTACCACAGAGCCATCTCTCTTGCCTCTTCCTTGTGGTGCCACTAGAGGGCACCAATCCTCCTTATGAGAGCAATTATTTGGTAGCCAGGAATCGAACTTCTGACCTTTGGACGGGCAGCCAATGCTCTTCACCACTGAGCCATCTCTCCTGCCTCTCCCCTATGTTGCCAGTAGAGGGCACAAAACCTCATTTTGAGAGCAACTATGTGATTTCCAGGAATCGAACTTCTGAACTTTGTAAGAGCAGGCAATGCTCTTAACCACTGACCCATCTCTCCAACCCGTTTTTCAACTTCTTTTACTAAACCAGGTTTACTCAATGTGGTGTGTGGATCACATCTCCATTCCCCTAACATGTGGAGTACAGGGGTCTCCATGGACCTATTGGCCATTCATGTACCTCATAGTTTAAGTCTAGATAAATTGTTTCTCTGGCTTTAAATAGGTTAATATTTTGCTGGTGTTTCTAGTCCTTTGATTGCTTGGATATGAGTTCTTCTTCAGGTACATGAACATGCCAATATTTTCTTCTTCTAGCCATCTTGCCTTACTCTCCTTGGTGTTGTCTCTGAAGCACGCTGGCTCCTGGTGATAGAGCTGTGAGTCTTTAACCTCCTAACAAGTGCTTTTGCCTCATTCAGTCACAACCACGTGGGCCCTGGCCCTGTGCCCTGACTCTATGTCTGTTCTTGGCCTCATCAAACTCAGCAGGCAAAGCTCTTTACCACAGAGCCACCTCTCCTGCCTCTTCCTTCTGTTGCCAATAGAGGGCACCAAACCTCCTTTTGAGAGCAATTACGTGGTTCCCAGGAATCGAACTTCTGACCTTTGGAAGGGCAACCAATGCTCTTAACCACTGAGCTATCTCTCCAGCTCTTCTTACTGTAGCCAAAAGAGGGCACAAGTCCTCATTGCAGATGGTTGTGACCCATTATGTGGTTGCCTGGAATTGAATTCAGGAGGTTGGAAGAGCAGGCAATTCTCTTAACCATTGAGTCATCTCTCTTGCATCTTCCTTCTGTTGCCAGTAGAGGGCACCAAACCTCCTTTTGAGAGCAATTATGTGGTTGCCAAGAATCGAACTTCTGACCATTGGAAGGGCAGGCAGAGCTCTTAACCACTGAGCTATCTCCCCAGCTCTTATTTCTGTATCCAAAAGAGGGCACAAGACCTCATTGCACATGGTTGTGAGCCATTATGTGGTTGCCTGGAATTCAGTTCAGGAGGTTGGAAGAGCAGGCAATGTTCTTAAGCACTGAGCCATCTCTCCAACCCGTTTTTCAACTTCTTTAACTAAACCAGGTTTACTCAAAGTGGTGTGTGGATCATATCTGCATTCCACTAACATGTGGAGTACAGGGGACTCCATGGACATATTGGCCGTTCGCGTACCTCATAAATGAAGTCTGGATACATTGTTTGTCTGGCTTTAAATTGGTAAACCTTTTGCTGGTGTTTGTAGTCCTTTGTATGTCTTGGATGTGAGTTCTTCTTAAGGAACATGAACATGCCTGTATTTTCTTCTTCTAACCATCTTTTTTCATTCTGCTTGGTGGTGTCCCTGAAGCATGCAGGCTCATGGTGATAGAGCTGTGAGTCTTTATTATCCTAACAAAATGTTTTGCCTGATTCTGAGACAACAACGTGGGCCCTGGCTGTATGTGTCCACTTGGCCTCATCAACCTCAGCAGGCAATGCTCTTAACCACTAGGCCATCTCTCCTGCCTCTTCCTTCTGTTGCCAGTAGAGGGCACCAAACCTCATTTTGAGAGCAATTATGTGATTTCCAGGAATCGAACTTCTGAACTTTGGAAGAGCAGGCAATGCTCTTAACCACTGAGCCATCTCTCCAAAAGGTTTTTCAACTTCTTTACCTAAACCAGGTTTCCTCCATATGTTTTGAGGATCACATCTGCATTCCACTAACGTGTGGAGTACAGGGGTCTCCGTGGACCTATTGGCCATTCGTGTACCTCATAGAGGAGGTCTAGATAAATTGTTTCTCTGGCTTAAAATTGGTAAACCTTTTGCTGGTGTTTGTCGTTCTTTGGATGTCTTGGATGTGAGTTCTTCTTCAGGAACATGAACATGCCTGTATTTTCTTCTTTTGTCATCTTGCCTTACTCTCCTTGGTATTGTCTCTGAAGCACGCTGGCTCATGGTGATAGAGCTGTGAGCCTTTAACATCCTAACAAAAGCTTTTGCCTCATTCAGTCACAACGCGGGCCCTGGGCCTTGGCCCTGACTCTATGTCTGTATGTGGTCTCATCAAACACAGCAGGCAATGCTCTTTACCACAGAGCCACCTCTCCTGCCTCTTCCTTCTGTTGCCAATAGAGGGCACCAAACCTCCTTTTGAGAGCAATTACGTGGTTCCCAGGAATCGAACTTCTGACCTTTGGAAGGGCAACCAATGCTCTTAACCACTGAGCTATCTCTCCAGCTCTTCTTACTCTAGCCAAAAGAGGGCACAAGACCTCATTGCAGATGGTTGTGAAGCATTATGTGGTTGCCTGGAATTGAATTCAGGAGGTTGGAAGAGCAGGCAATGATCTTAACCACGGAGCCATCTCTCATGCCTCTTCCTTATGTTGCCAGTAGAGGGCACGAAACCTCATTTTGAGAGCAATTATGTGATTTCCAGGAATCGAACTTCTGACCTTTGGAAGAACAGGCAGTGCTCTTAACCACTGAGCCATCTCTCCAACCCATTTTTCAACTTCTTTTACTAAACCAGGTTTACTCAATGTGGTGTGGATCACATCTCCATTTCCCTAACATGTGGAGTACAGGGGTCTCCATGGACCTATTGGCCGTTCGTGAACCTCATAGAGGAGGTCTAGATAAATTGTTCCTCTGGCTTAAAATTGGTAAACCTTTTGCTGGTGTTTGTCGTCCTTTGGATGTCTTGGATGTGAGTTCTTCTTCAGGAACATGAACATGCCTGTATTTTCTTCTTCTAGTCATCTTGCCTTACTCTCCTTGGTGTTGTCTCTGAAGCACGCTGGCTCATGGTGATAGAGCTGTGAGGCTTCAACATCCTAACAAAAGCTTTTGCCTCATTCAGTCACAACAACGTGGGCCCTGGGCCTTGGCCCTGACTCTATGTCTGTATGTGGTCTCATCAAACTCAGCAGGCAATGCTCTTTACCACAGAGCCATCTCTCTTGCCTCTTCCTTGTGGTGCCACTAGAGGGCACCAATCCTCCTTATGAGAGCAATTATTTGGTAGCCAGGAATCGAACTTCTGACCTTTGGACGGGCAGCCAATGCTCTTCACCACTGAGCCATCTCTCCTGCCTCTCCCCTATGTTGCCAGTAGAGGGCACAAAACCTCATTTTGAGAGCAACTATGTGATTTCCAGGAATCGAACTTCTGAACTTTGTAAGAGCAGGCAATGCTCTTAACCACTGACCCATCTCTCCAACCCGTTTTTCAACTTCTTTTACTAAACCAGGTTTACTCAATGTGGTGTGTGGATCACATCTCCATTCCCCTAACATGTGGAGTACAGGGGTCTCCATGGACCTATTGGCCATTCATGTACCTCATAGTTTAAGTCTAGATAAATTGTTTCTCTGGCTTTAAATAGGTTAATATTTTGCTGGTGTTTCTAGTCCTTTGATTGCTTGGATATGAGTTCTTCTTCAGGTACATGAACATGCCAATATTTTCTTCTTCTAGCCATCTTGCCTTACTCTCCTTGGTGTTGTCTCTGAAGCACGCTGGCTCCTGGTGATAGAGCTGTGAGTCTTTAACCTCCTAACAAGTGCTTTTGCCTCATTCAGTCACAACCACGTGGGCCCTGGCCCTGTGCCCTGACTCTATGTCTGTTCTTGGCCTCATCAAACTCAGCAGGCAAAGCTCTTTACCACAGAGCCACCTCTCCTGCCTCTTCCTTCTGTTGCCAATAGAGGGCACCAAACCTCCTTTTGAGAGCAATTATGTGGTTCCCAGGAATCGAACTTCTGACCTTTGGAAGGGCAACCAATGCTCTTAACCACTGAGCTATCTCTCCAGCTCTTCTTACTCTAGCCAAAAGAGGGCACAAGTCCTCATTGCAGATGGTTGTGACCCATTATGTGGTTGCCTGGAATTGAATTCAGGAGGTTGGAAGAGCAGGCAATTCTCTTAACCATTGAGTCATCTCTCTTGCATCTTCCTTCTGTTGCCAGTAGAGGGCACCAAACCTCCTTTTGAGAGCAATTATGTGGTTGCCAAGAATCGAACTTCTGACCATTGGAAGGGCAGGCAGAGCTCTTAACCACTGAGCTATCTCCCCAGCTCTTATTTCTGTATCCAAAAGAGGGCACAAGACCTCATTGCACATGGTTGTGAGCCATTATGTGGTTGCCTGGAATTCAGTTCAGGAGGTTGGAAGAGCAGGCAATGTTCTTAAGCACTGAGCCATCTCTCCAACCCGTTTTTCAACTTCTTTAACTAAACCAGGTTTACTCAAAGTGGTGTGTGGATCATATCTGCATTCCACTAACATGTGGAGTACAGGGGACTCCATGGACATATTGGCCGTTCGCGTACCTCATAAATGAAGTCTGGATACATTGTTTGTCTGGCTTTAAATTGGTAAACCTTTTGCTGGTGTTTGTAGTCCTTTGTATGTCTTGGATGTGAGTTCTTCTTAAGGAACATGAACATGCCTGTATTTTCTTCTTCTAACCATCTTTTTTCATTCTGCTTGGTGGTGTCCCTGAAGCATGCAGGCTCATGGTGATAGAGCTGTGAGTCTTTATTATCCTAACAAAATGTTTTGCCTGATTCTGAGACAACAACGTGGGCCCTGGCTGTATGTGTCCACTTGGCCTCATCAACCTCAGCAGGCAATGCTCTTAACCACTAGGCCATCTCTCCTGCCTCTTCCTTCTGTTGCCAGTAGAGGGCACCAAACCTCATTTTGAGAGCAATTATGTGATTTCCAGGAATCGAACTTCTGAACTTTGGAAGAGCAGGCAATGCTCTTAACCACTGAGCCATCTCTCCAAAAGGTTTTTCAACTTCTTTACCTAAACCAGGTTTCCTCCATATGTTTTGAGGATCACATCTGCATTCCACTAACGTGTGGAGTACAGGGGTCTCCGTGGACCTATTGGCCATTCGTGTACCTCATAGAGGAGGTCTAGATAAATTGTTTCTCTGGCTTAAAATTGGTAAACCTTTTGCTGGTGTTTGTCGTTCTTTGGATGTCTTGGATGTGAGTTCTTCTTCAGGAACATGAACATGCCTGTATTTTCTTCTTTTGTCATCTTGCCTTACTCTCCTTGGTATTGTCTCTGAAGCACGCTGGCTCATGGTGATAGAGCTGTGAGCCTTTAACATCCTAACAAAAGCTTTTGCCTCATTCAGTCACAACGCGGGCCCTGGGCCTTGGCCCTGACTCTATGTCTGTATGTGGTCTCATCAAACACAGCAGGCAATGCTCTTTACCACAGAGCCACCTCTCCTGCCTCTTCCTTCTGTTGCCAATAGAGGGCACCAAACCTCCTTTTGAGAGCAATTACGTGGTTCCCAGGAATCGAACTTCTGACCTTTGGAAGGGCAACCAATGCTCTTAACCACTGAGCTATCTCTCCAGCTCTTCTTACTCTAGCCAAAAGAGGGCACAAGACCTCATTGCAGATGGTTGTGAAGCATTATGTGGTTGCCTGGAATTGAATTCAGGAGGTTGGAAGAGCAGGCAATGATCTTAACCACGGAGCCATCTCTCATGCCTCTTCCTTATGTTGCCAGTAGAGGGCACCAAACCTCATTTTGAGAGCAATTATGTGATTTCCAGGAATCGAACTTCTGACCTTTGGAAGAACAGGCAGTGCTCTTAACCACTGAGCCATCTCTCCAACCCATTTTTCAACTTCTTTTACTAAACCAGGTTTACTCAATGTGGTGTGGATCACATCTCCATTTCCCTAACATGTGGAGTACAGGGGTCTCCATGGACCTATTGGCCGTTCGTGAACCTCATAGAGGAGGTCTAGATAAATTGTTCCTCTGGCTTAAAATTGGTAAACCTTTTGCTGGTGTTTGTCGTCCTTTGGATGTCTTGGATGTGAGTTCTTCTTCAGGAACATGAACATGCCTGTATTTTCTTCTTCTAGTCATCTTGCCTTACTCTCCTTGGTGTTGTCTCTGAAGCACGCTGGCTCATGGTGATAGAGCTGTGAGGCTTCAACATCCTAACAAAAGCTTTTGCCTCATTCAGTCACAACAACGTGGGCCCTGGGCCTTGGCCCTGACTCTGTCTGTATGTGGTCTCATCAAACTCAGCAGGCAATGCTCTTTACCACAGAGCCATCTCTCTTGCCTCTTCCTTGTGGTGCCACTAGAGGGCACCAATCCTCCTTATGAGAGCAATTATTTGGTAGCCAGGAATCGAACTTCTGACCTTTGGACGGGCAGCCAATGCTCTTCACCACTGAGCCATCTCTCCTGCCTCTCCCCTATGTTGCCAGTAGAGGGCACAAAACCTCATTTTGAGAGCAACTATGTGATTTCCAGGAATCGAACTTCTGAACTTTGTAAGAGCAGGCAATGCTCTTAACCACTGACCCATCTCTCCAACCCGTTTTTCAACTTCTTTTACTAAACCAGGTTTACTCAATGTGGTGTGTGGATCACATCTCCATTCCCCTAACATGTGGAGTACAGGGGTCTCCATGGACCTATTGGCCATTCATGTACCTCATAGTTTAAGTCTAGATAAATTGTTTCTCTGGCTTTAAATAGGTTAATATTTTGCTGGTGTTTCTAGTCCTTTGATTGCTTGGATATGAGTTCTTCTTCAGGTACATGAACATGCCAATATTTTCTTCTTCTAGCCATCTTGCCTTACTCTCCTTGGTGTTGTCTCTGAAGCACGCTGGCTCCTGGTGATAGAGCTGTGAGTCTTTAACCTCCTAACAAGTGCTTTTGCCTCATTCAGTCACAACCACGTGGGCCCTGGCCCTGTGCCCTGACTCTATGTCTGTTCTTGGCCTCATCAAACTCAGCAGGCAAAGCTCTTTACCACAGAGCCACCTCTCCTGCCTCTTCCTTCTGTTGCCAATAGAGGGCACCAAACCTCCTTTTGAGAGCAATTACGTGGTTCCCAGGAATCGAACTTCTGACCTTTGGAAGGGCAACCAATGCTCTTAACCACTGAGCTATCTCTCCAGCTCTTCTTACTGTAGCCAAAAGAGGGCACAAGTCCTCATTGCAGATGGTTGTGACCCATTATGTGGTTGCCTGGAATTGAATTCAGGAGGTTGGAAGAGCAGGCAATTCTCTTAACCATTGAGTCATCTCTCTTGCATCTTCCTTCTGTTGCCAGTAGAGGGCACCAAACCTCCTTTTGAGAGCAATTATGTGGTTGCCAAGAATCGAACTTCTGACCATTGGAAGGGCAGGCAGAGCTCTTAACCACTGAGCTATCTCCCCAGCTCTTATTTCTGTATCCAAAAGAGGGCACAAGACCTCATTGCACATGGTTGTGAGCCATTATGTGGTTGCCTGGAATTCAGTTCAGGAGGTTGGAAGAGCAGGCAATGTTCTTAAGCACTGAGCCATCTCTCCAACCCGTTTTTCAACTTCTTTAACTAAACCAGGTTTACTCAAAGTGGTGTGTGGATCATATCTGCATTCCACTAACATGTGGAGTACAGGGGACTCCATGGACATATTGGCCGTTCGCGTACCTCATAAATGAAGTCTGGATACATTGTTTGTCTGGCTTTAAATTGGTAAACCTTTTGCTGGTGTTTGTAGTCCTTTGTATGTCTTGGATGTGAGTTCTTCTTAAGGAACATGAACATGCCTGTATTTTCTTCTTCTAACCATCTTTTTTCATTCTGCTTGGTGGTGTCCCTGAAGCATGCAGGCTCATGGTGATAGAGCTGTGAGTCTTTATTATCCTAACAAAATGTTTTGCCTGATTCTGAGACAACAACGTGGGCCCTGGCTGTATGTGTCCACTTGGCCTCATCAACCTCAGCAGGCAATGCTCTTAACCACTAGGCCATCTCTCCTGCCTCTTCCTTCTGTTGCCAGTAGAGGGCACCAAACCTCATTTTGAGAGCAATTATGTGATTTCCAGGAATCGAACTTCTGAACTTTGGAAGAGCAGGCAATGCTCTTAACCACTGAGCCATCTCTCCAAAAGGTTTTTCAACTTCTTTACCTAAACCAGGTTTCCTCCATATGTTTTGAGGATCACATCTGCATTCCACTAACGTGTGGAGTACAGGGGTCTCCGTGGACCTATTGGCCATTCGTGTACCTCATAGAGGAGGTCTAGATAAATTGTTTCTCTGGCTTAAAATTGGTAAACCTTTTGCTGGTGTTTGTCGTTCTTTGGATGTCTTGGATGTGAGTTCTTCTTCAGGAACATGAACATGCCTGTATTTTCTTCTTTTGTCATCTTGCCTTACTCTCCTTGGTATTGTCTCTGAAGCACGCTGGCTCATGGTGATAGAGCTGTGAGCCTTTAACATCCTAACAAAAGCTTTTGCCTCATTCAGTCACAACGCGGGCCCTGGGCCTTGGCCCTGACTCTATGTCTGTATGTGGTCTCATCAAACACAGCAGGCAATGCTCTTTACCACAGAGCCACCTCTCCTGCCTCTTCCTTCTGTTGCCAATAGAGGGCACCAAACCTCCTTTTGAGAGCAATTACGTGGTTCCCAGGAATCGAACTTCTGACCTTTGGAAGGGCAACCAATGCTCTTAACCACTGAGCTATCTCTCCAGCTCTTCTTACTCTAGCCAAAAGAGGGCACAAGACCTCATTGCAGATGGTTGTGAAGCATTATGTGGTTGCCTGGAATTGAATTCAGGAGGTTGGAAGAGCAGGCAATGATCTTAACCACGGAGCCATCTCTCATGCCTCTTCCTTATGTTGCCAGTAGAGGGCACGAAACCTCATTTTGAGAGCAATTATGTGATTTCCAGGAATCGAACTTCTGACCTTTGGAAGAACAGGCAGTGCTCTTAACCACTGAGCCATCTCTCCAACCCATTTTTCAACTTCTTTTACTAAACCAGGTTTACTCAATGTGGTGTGGATCACATCTCCATTTCCCTAACATGTGGAGTACAGGGGTCTCCATGGACCTATTGGCCGTTCGTGAACCTCATAGAGGAGGTCTAGATAAATTGTTCCTCTGGCTTAAAATTGGTAAACCTTTTGCTGGTGTTTGTCGTCCTTTGGATGTCTTGGATGTGAGTTCTTCTTCAGGAACATGAACATGCCTGTATTTTCTTCTTCTAGTCATCTTGCCTTACTCTCCTTGGTGTTGTCTCTGAAGCACGCTGGCTCATGGTGATAGAGCTGTGAGGCTTCAACATCCTAACAAAAGCTTTTGCCTCATTCAGTCACAACAACGTGGGCCCTGGGCCTTGGCCCTGACTCTATGTCTGTATGTGGTCTCATCAAACTCAGCAGGCAATGCTCTTTACCACAGAGCCATCTCTCTTGCCTCTTCCTTGTGGTGCCACTAGAGGGCACCAATCCTCCTTATGAGAGCAATTATTTGGTAGCCAGGAATCGAACTTCTGACCTTTGGACGGGCAGCCAATGCTCTTCACCACTGAGCCATCTCTCCTGCCTCTCCGCTATGTTGCCAGTAGAGGGCACAAAACCTCATTTTGAGAGCAACTATGTGATTTCCAGGAATCGAACTTCTGAACTTTGTAAGAGCAGGCAATGCTCTTAACCACTGACCCATCTCTCCAACCCGTTTTTCAACTTCTTTTACTAAACCAGGTTTACTCAATGTGGTGTGTGGATCACATCTCCATTCCCCTAACATGTGGAGTACAGGGGTCTCCATGGACCTATTGGCCATTCATGTACCTCATAGTTTAAGTCTAGATAAATTGTTTCTCTGGCTTTAAATAGGTTAATATTTTGCTGGTGTTTCTAGTCCTTTGATTGCTTGGATATGAGTTCTTCTTCAGGTACATGAACATGCCAATATTTTCTTCTTCTAGCCATCTTGCCTTACTCTCCTTGGTGTTGTCTCTGAAGCACGCTGGCTCCTGGTGATAGAGCTGTGAGTCTTTAACCTCCTAACAAGTGCTTTTGCCTCATTCAGTCACAACCACGTGGGCCCTGGCCCTGTGCCCTGACTCTATGTCTGTTCTTGGCCTCATCAAACTCAGCAGGCAAAGCTCTTTACCACAGAGCCACCTCTCCTGCCTCTTCCTTCTGTTGCCAATAGAGGGCACCAAACCTCCTTTTGAGAGCAATTATGTGGTTCCCAGGAATCGAACTTCTGACCTTTGGAAGGGCAACCAATGCTCTTAACCACTGAGCTATCTCTCCAGCTCTTCTTACTCTAGCCAAAAGAGGGCACAAGTCCTCATTGCAGATGGTTGTGACCCATTATGTGGTTGCCTGGAATTGAATTCAGGAGGTTGGAAGAGCAGGCAATTCTCTTAACCATTGAGTCATCTCTCTTGCATCTTCCTTCTGTTGCCAGTAGAGGGCACCAAACCTCCTTTTGAGAGCAATTATGTGGTTGCCAAGAATCGAACTTCTGACCATTGGAAGGGCAGGCAGAGCTCTTAACCACTGAGCTATCTCCCCAGCTCTTATTTCTGTATCCAAAAGAGGGCACAAGACCTCATTGCACATGGTTGTGAGCCATTATGTGGTTGCCTGGAATTCAGTTCAGGAGGTTGGAAGAGCAGGCAATGTTCTTAAGCACTGAGCCATCTCTCCAACCCGTTTTTCAACTTCTTTAACTAAACCAGGTTTACTCAAAGTGGTGTGTGGATCATATCTGCATTCCACTAACATGTGGAGTACAGGGGACTCCATGGACATATTGGCCGTTCGCATACCTCATAAATGAAGTCTGGATACATTGTTTGTCTGGCTTTAAATTGGTAAACCTTTTGCTGGTGTTTGTAGTCCTTTGTATGTCTTGGATGTGAGTTCTTCTTAAGGAACATGAACATGCCTGTATTTTCTTCTTCTAACCATCTTTTTTCATTCTGCTTGGTGGTGTCACTGAAGCATGCAGGCTCATGGTGATAGAGCTGTGAGTCTTTATTATCCTAACAAAATGTTTTGCCTGATTCTGAGACAACAACGTGGGCCCTGGCTGTATGTGTCCACTTGGCCTCATCAACCTCAGCAGGCAATGCTCTTAACCACTAGGCCATCTCTCCTGCCTCTTCCTTCTGTTGCCAGTAGAGGGCACCAAACCTCATTTTGAGAGCAATTATGTGATTTCCAGGAATCGAACTTCTGAACTTTGGAAGAGCAGGCAATGCTCTTAACCACTGAGCCATCTCTCCAAAAGGTTTTTCAACTTCTTTACCTAAACCAGGTTTCCTCCATATGTTTTGAGGATCACATCTGCATTCCACTAACGTGTGGAGTACAGGGGTCTCCGTGGACCTATTGGCAATTCGTGTACCTCATAGAGGAGGTCTAGATAAATTGTTTCTCTGGCTTAAAATTGGTAAACCTTTTGCTGGTGTTTGTCGTTCTTTGGATGTCTTGGATGTGAGTTCTTCTTCAGGAACATGAACATGCCTGTATTTTCTTCTTCTAGTCATCTTGCCTTACTCTCCTTGGTATTGTCTCTGAAGCACGCCGGCTCACGGTGATAGAGCTGTGAGCCTTTAACATCCTAACAAAAGCTTTTGCCTCATTCAGTCACAACAACGTGGGCCCTGGGCCTTGGCCCTGACTCTATGTCTGTATGTGGTCTCATCAAACTCAGCAGGCAATGCTCTTTACCACAGAGCCATCTCTCTTGCCTCTTCCTTGTGGTGCCACTAGAGGTCGCCAAACCTCCTTTTGAGAGCAATTATTTGGTAGCCAGGAATCGAACTTCTGACCTTTGGAAGGGCAGCCAATGTTCTTAACCACTGAACTATCTCTCCAGTTTTTCTTACTGTAGCCAAAAGAGGGCACAAGACCTCATTGCAGATGGTTGTGAATCATTATGTGGTTGCCTGGAATTGAATTCAGGAGGTTGGAAGAGCAGGCAATGATCTTAACCACGGAGCCATCTCTCATGACTCTTCCTTATGTTGCCAGTAGAGGGCACCAAACCTCATTTTGAGAGCAATTATGTGATTTCCAGGAATCGAACTTCTGACCTTTGGAAGAACAGGCAGTGCTCTTAACCACTGAGCCATCTCTCCAACCCATTTTTCAACTTCTTTTACTAAACCAGGTTTACTCAATGTGGTGTGGATCACATCTCCATTTCCCTAACATGTGGAGTACAGGGGTCTCCATGGACCTATTGGCCGTTCGTGAACCTCATAGAGGAGGTCTAGATAAATTGTTCCTCTGGCTTAAAATTGGTAAACCTTTTGCTGGTGTTTGTCGTCCTTTGGATGTCTTGGATGTGAGTTCTTCTTCAGGAACATGAACATGCCTGTATTTTCTTCTTCTAGTCATCTTGCCTTACTCTCCTTGGTGTTGTCTCTGAAGCACGCTGGCTCATGGTGATAGAGCTGTGAGGCTTTAACATCCTAACAAAAGCTTTTGCCTCATTCAGTCACAACAACGTGGGCCCTGGGCCTTGGCCCTGACTCTATGTCTGTATGTGGTCTCATCAAACTCAGCAGGCAATGCTCTTTACCACAGAGCCATCTCTCTTGCCTCTTCCTTGTGGTGCCACTAGAGGGCACCAATCCTCCTTATGAGAGCAATTTTATGGTAGCCAGGAATCGAACTTCTGACCTTTGGACGGGCAGCCAATGCTCTTCACCACTGAGCCATCTCTCCTGCCTCTCCCCTATGTTGCCAGTAGAGGGCACAAAACCTCATTTTGAGAGCAACTATGTGATTTCCAGGAATCGAACTTCTGTACTTTGTAAGAGCAGGCAATGCTCTTAACCACTGAGCCATCTCTCCAACCCGTTTTTAAACTTCTTTTACTAAACCAGGTTTACTCAATGTGGTGTGTGGATCACATCTCCATTCCCCTAACATGTGGAGTACAGGGGTCTCCTTGGACCTATTGGCCATTCATGTACCTCATAGTTTAAGTCTAGATAAATTGTTTCTCTGGCTTTAAATAGGTTAATATTTTGCTGGTGTTTCTAGTCCTTTGATTGCTTGGATATGAGTTCTTCTTCAGGTACATGAACATGCCAATATTTTCTTCTTCTAGCCATCTTGCCTTACTCTCCTTGGTGTTGTCTCTGAAGCACGCTGGCTCCTGGTGATAGAGCTGTGAGTCTTTAACCTCCTAACAAGAGCTTTTGCCTCATTCAGTCACAACCACGTGGGCCCTGGCCCTGTGCCCTGACTCTATGTCTGTTCTTGGCCTCATCAAACTCAGCAGGCAAAGCTCTTTACCACAGAGCCATCTCTCCTGCCTCTTCCTTCTGTTGCCAATAGAGGGCACCAAACCTCCTTTTGAGAGCAATTACGTGGTTCCCAGGAATCGAACTTCTGACCCTTGGAAGGGCAACCAATGCTCTTAACCACTGAGCTATCTCTCCAGCTCTTCTTACTGTAGCCAAAAGAGGGCACAAATCCTCATTGCAGATGGTTGTGACCCATTATGTGGTTGCCTGGAATTGAATTCAGGAGGTTGGAAGAGCAGGCTATTCTCTTAACCATTGAGCCATCTCTCTTGCATCTTCCTTCTGTTGCCAGTAGCGGGCACCAAACCTCCTTTTGAGAGCAATTATGTGGTTGCCAAGAATCGAACTTCTGACCATTGGAAGGGCAGGCAGAGCTCTTAACCACTGAGCTATCTCCCCAGCTCTTATTTCTGTATCCAAAAGAGGGCACAAGACCTCATTGCACATGGTTGTGAGCCATTATGTGGTTGCCTGGAATTCAGTTCAGGAGGTTGGAAGAGCAGGCAATGCTCTTAAGCACTGAGCCATCTCTCCAACCCGTTTTTCAACTTCTTTAACTAAACCAGGTTTACTCAAAGTGGTATGTGGATCATATCTGCATTCCACTAACATGTGGAGTACAGGGGACTCCATGGACATATTGGCCGTTCGCGTACCTCATAAATGAAGTCTGGATACATTGTTTGTCTGGCTTTAAATTGGTAAACCTTTTGCTGGTGTTTGTCGTCCTTTGTATGTCTTGGATGTGAGTTCTTCTTAAGGAACATGAACATGCCTGTATTTTCTTCTTCTAACCATCTTTTTTCATTCTGCTTTGTGGTGTCCCTGAAGCATGCAGGCTCATGGTGTTAGAGCTGTGAGTCTTTATTATCCTAACAAAATGTTTTGCCTGATTCTGAGACAACAACGTGGGCCCTGGCTGTATGTGTCCACTTGGCCTCATCAACCTCAGCAGGCAATGCTCTTAACCACTAGGCCATCTCTCCTGCCTCTTCCTTCTGTTGCCAGTAGAGGGCACCAAACCTCATTTTGAGAGCAATTATGTGATTTCCAGGAATCGAACTTCTGAACTTTGGAAGAGCAGGCAATGCTCTTAACCACTGAGCCATCTCTCCAACCCATTTTTCAACTTCTTTACCTAAACCAGGTTTCCTCCATATGTTTTGAGGATCACATCTGCATTCCACTAACGTGTGGAGTACAGGGGTCTCCGTGGACCTATTGGCCATTCGTGTACCTCATAGAGGAGGTCTAGATAAATTGTTTCTCTGGCTTAAAATTGGTAAACCTTTTGCTGGTGTTTGTCGTTCTTTGGATGTCTTGGATGTGAGTTCTTCTTCAGGAACATGAACATGCCTGTATTTTCTTCTTCTAGTCATCTTGCCTTACTCTCCTTGGTGTTGTCTCTGAAGCACGCTGGCTCATGGTGATAGAGCTGTGAGCCTTTAACATCCTAACAAAAGCTTTTGCCTCATTCAGTCACAACAACGTGGGCCCTGGGCCTTGGCCCTTACTCTATGTCTGTATGTGGTCTCATCAAACTCAGCAGGCAATGCTCTTTACCACAGAGCCATCTCTCTTGCCTCTTCCTTGTGGTGCCACTAGAGGTCGCCAAACCTCCTTTTGAGAGCAATTATTTGGTAGCCAGGAATCGAACTTCTGACCTTTAGAAGCGCAGCCAATGTTCTTAACCACTGAACTATCTCTCCAGTTTTTCTTTCTGTTGCCAAAAGAGGGCACAAGACCTCATTGCAGATGGTTGTGAATCATTATGTGGTTGCCTGGAATTGAATTCAGGAGGTTGGAAGAGCAGGCAATGATCTTAACCACGGAGCCATCTCTCATGCCTCTTCCTTATGTTGCCAGTAGAGGGCACCAAACCTCATTTTGAGAGCAATTATGTGATTTCCAGGAATCGAACTTCTGACCTTTGGAAGAACAGGCAGTGCTCTTAACCACTGAGCCATCTCTCCAACCCATTTTTCAACTTCTTTTACTAAACCAGGTTTACTCAATGTGGTGTGGATCACATCTCCATTTCCCTAACATGTGGAGTACAGGGGTCTCCATGGACCTATTGGCCGTTCGTGAACCTCATAGAGGAGGTCTAGATAAATTGTTCCTCTGGCTTAAAATTGGTAAACCTTTTGCTGGTGTTTGTCGTCCTTTGGATGTCTTGGATGTGAGTTCTTCTTCAGGAACATGAACATGCCTGTATTTTCTTCTTCTAATCATCTTTCCTTACTCTCCTTGGTGTTGTCTCTGAAGCACGCTGGCTCATGGTGATAGAGCTGTGAGGCTTTAACATCCTAACAAAAGCTTTTGCCTCATTCAGTCACAACAACGTGGGCCCTGGGCCTTGGCCCTGACTCTATGTCTGTATGTGGTCTCATCAAACTCAGCAGGCAATGCTCTTTACCACAGAGCCATCTCTCTTGCCTCTTCCTTGTGGTGCCACTAGAGGGCACCAATCCTCCTTATGAGAGCAATTATTTGGTAGCCAGGAATCGAACTTCTGACCTTTGGACGGGCAGCCAATGCTCTTCACCACTGAGCCATCTCTCCTGCCTCTCCCCTATGTTGCCAGTAGAGGGCACAAAACCTCATTTTGAGAGCAACTATGTGATTTCCAGGAATCGAACTTCTGAACTTTGTAAGAGCAGGCAATGCTCTTAACCACTGACCCATCTCTCCAACCCGTTTTTCAACTTCTTTTACTAAACCAGGTTTACTCAATGTGGTGTGTGGATCACATCTCCATTCCCCTAACATGTGGAGTACAGGGGTCTCCATGGACCTATTGGTCATTCATGTACCTCATAGTTTAAGTCTAGATAAATTGTTTCTCTGGCTTTAAATAGGTTAATATTTTGCTGGTGTTTCTAGTCCTTTGATTGCTTGGATATGAGTTCTTCTTCAGGTACATGAACATGCCAATATTTTCTTCTTCTAGCCATCTTGCCTTACTCTCCTTGGTGTTGTCTCTGAAGCACGCTGGCTCCTGGTGATAGAGCTGTGAGTCTTTAACCTCCTAACAAGAGCTTTTGCCTCATTCAGTCACAACCACGTGGGCCCTGGCCCTGTGCCCTGACTCTATGTCTGTTCTTGGCCTCATCAAACTCAGCAGGCAAAGCTCTTTACCACAGAGCCACCTCTCCTGCCTCTTCCTTCTGTTGCCACTAGAGGGCACCAAACCTCCTTTTGAGAGCAATTACGTGGTTCCCAGGATACAAACTTCTGACCTTTGGAAGGGCAACCAATGCTCTTAACCACTGAGCTATCTCTCCAGCTCTTCTTACTGTAGCCAAAAGAGGGCACAAGTCCTCATTGCAGATGGTTGTGACCCATTATGTGGTTACCTGGAATTGAATTCAGGAGGTTGCAAGAGCAGGCAATTCTCTTAACAATTGAGCCATCTCTCTTGCATCTTCCTTCTGTTGCCAGTAGAGGGCAGCAAACCTCCTTTTGAGACCAATTATGTGGTTGCCAAGAATCGAACTTCTGACCATTGGAAGGGCAGGCAGAGCTCTTAACCACTGAGCTATCTCCCCAGCTCTTATTTCTGTATCCAAAAGAGGACACAAGACCTCATTGCACATGGTTGTGAGCCATTATGTGGTTGCCTGGAATTCAGTTCAGGAGGTTGGAAGAGCAGGCAATGCTCTTAAGCACTGAGCCATCTCTCCAACCCGTTTTTCAACTTCTTTAACTAAACCAGGTTTACTCAATGTGGTGTTTGGATCATATCTGCATTCCACTAACATGTGGAGTACAGGGGACTCCATGGACATATTGGCCGTTCGCGTACCTCATAAATGAAGTCTGGATACATTGTTTGTATGGCTTTAAATTGGTAAACCTTTTGCTGGTGTTTGTAGTCCTTTGTATGTCTTGGATGTGAGTTCTTCTTAAGGAACATGAACATGCCTGTATTTTCTTCTTCTAACCATCTTTTTTCATTCTGCTTGGTGGTGTCCCTGAAGCATGCAGGCTCATGGTGATAGAGCTGTGAGTCTTTATTATACTAACAAAATGTTTTGCCTGATTCTGAGACAACAACGTGGGCCCTGGCTGTATGTGTCCACTTGGCCTCATCAACCTCAGCAGGCAATGCTCTTAACCACTAGGCCATCTCTCCTGCCTCTTCCTTCCGTTGCCAGTAGAGGGCACCAAACCTCATTTTCAGAGCAATTATGTGATTTCCAGGAATCGAACTTCTGAACTTTGGAAGAGCAGGCAATCCTCTTAACCACTGAGCCATCTCTCCAAAAGGATTTTCAACTTCTTTACCTAAACAAGGTTTCCTCCATATGTTTTGAGGATCACATCTGCATTCCACTAACGTGTGGAGTACAGGGGTCTCTGTGGACCTATTGGCCATTCGTGTACCTCATAGAGGAGGTCTAGATAAATTGTTTCTCTGGCTTAAAATTGGTAAACCTTTTGCTGGTGTTTGTCGTTCTTTGGATGTCTTGGATGTGAGTTCTTCTTCAGGAACATGAACATGCCTGTATTTTCTTCTTCTAGTCATCTTGCCTTACTCTCCTTGGTATTGTCTCTGAAGCACGCTGGCTCATGGTGATAGAGCTGTGAGCCTTTAACATCCTAACAATAGCTTTAGCCTCATTCAGTCACAACAACGTGGGCCCTGGGCCTTGGCCCTGACTCTATGTCTGTATGTGGTCTCATCAAACTCAGCAGGCAATGCTCTTTACCACAGAGCCATCTCTCTTGCCTCTTCCTTGTGGTGCCACTAGAGGTCGCCAAACCACCTTTTGAGAGCAATTATTTGGTAGCCAGGAATCGAACTTCTGACCTTTGAAAGGGCAGCCAATGTTCTTAACCACTGAACTATCTCTCCAGTTTTTCTTACTGTAGCCAAAAGAGGGCACAAGACCTCATTGCAGATGGTTGTGAATCATTATGTGGTTGCCTAGAATTGAATTCAGGAGGTTGGAAGAGCAGGCAATGATCTTAACCACGGAGCCATCTCTCATGCCTCTTCCTTATGTTGCCAGTAGAGGGCACCAAACCTCATTTTGAGAGCAATTATGTGATTTCCAGGAATCGAACTTCTGACCTTTGGAAGAGCAGGCAGTGCTCTTAACCACTGAGCCATCTCTCCAACCCATTTTTCAACTTCTTTTACTAAACCAAGTTTACTCAATGTGGTGTGTGGATCACATCTCCATTTCCCTAACATGTGGAGTACAGGGGTCTCCGTGGACCCATTGGCCGTTCGTGTACCTCATAGAGGAGGTCTAGATAAATTGTTTCTCTGGCTTAAAATTGGTACACCTTTTGCTGGTGTTTGTCGTCCTTTGGATGTCTTGGATGTGAGTTCTTCTTCAGGAACATGAATATGCCTGTATTTTCTTCTTCTAGTCATCTTGCCTTACTCTCCTTGGTGTTGTCTCTGAAGCACGCTGGCTCGTGGTGATAGAGCTGTGAGCCTTTAACATCCTAACAAAAGCTTTTGCCTCATTCAGTCACAACAACGTGGGCCCTGGGCCTTGGCCCTGACTCTATATCTGTATGTGGTCTCATCAAACTCAGGAGGCAATGCTCTTTACCACAAAGCCATCTCTCTTGCCTCTTCCTTGTGGTGCCACTAGAGGTCGCCAAACCTCCTTTTGAGAGCAATTATTTGGTAGCCAGGAATCGAACTTCTGACCTTTGGAAGGGCAGCCAATGTTGTTAACCACTGAACTATCTCTCCAGTTTTTATTACTGTAGCCAAAAGAGGGCACAAGACCTCATTGCAGATGGTTGTGAATCATTATGTGATTGCCTGGAATTGAATTCAGGAGGTTGGAAGAGCAGGCAATGATCTTAACCACGGAGCCATCTCTCATTCCTCTTCCTTATGTTGCCAGTAGAGGGCACCAAACCTCATTTTGAGAGCAATTATGTGATTTCCATGAATCGAACTTCTGACCTTTGGAAGAGCAGGCAATGCTCTTAACCACTGAGCCATCTCTCCAACCCATTTTTCAACTTCTTTTACTAAACCAGGTTTACTCAATGTGGTGTGGATCACATCTCCATTTCCCTAACATGTGGAGTACAGGGGTCTCCGTGGACCTATTGGCCGTTCGTGTACCTCATAGAGGAGGTCTAGATAAATTGTTTCTCTGGCTTAAAATTGGTACACCTTTTGCTGGTGTTTGTCGTCCTTTGGATGTCTTGGATGTGAGTTATTCTTCAGGAACATGAACATGCCTGTATTTTCTTCTTCTAGTCATCTTGCCTTACTCTCCTTGGTGTTGTCTCTGAAGCACGCTGGCTCGTGGTGATAGAGCTGTGAGCCTTTAACATCCTAACAAAAGCTTTTGCCTCATTCAGTCACAACAACGCGGGCCCTGGCCCTTGGCCCTGACTCTATGTCTGTATGTGGTCTCATCAAACTCAGCAGGCAATGCTCTTTACCACAGAGCCATCTCTCTTGCCTCTTCCTTGTGGTGACACTAGAGGGCGCCAAACCTCCTTTTGAGAGCAATTATTTGGTAGCCTGGAATCGAACTTCTGACCTTCGGAAGGGCAGCCAATGTTCTTAACCACTGACCTATCTCTCCAGCTTTTCTTACTGTAGCCAAAAGAGGGCACAAGACCTCATGGCAGATGGTTGTGAATCATTATGTGGTTGCCTGCAATAGATTTCAGGAGGTTCTAAGAGCAGGCAATGCTCTTAAGCACTGAACCATCTCTCATGCCTCTTCTTTTTTGCCAGTAAAGGGCACCAAATCTACCTTTTGAGAGCAATTATGGGATTGCGAGGAATGGAACTTCTGACCTTTGGAAGGGCAGCCAAAGCTCTTATCCACTGAGCTAACACCCCAGCTCTTATTTTTGTATCCAAAAGAGGGCAAAGACCACATTGCAGATGGTTGTGAGCCATTATGTGGTTGCCTGGAATGGAATTCAGGAGGTTGGAAGAGGAGGCAATGATCTTAACCACTGAGCCATCTCTCATGCCTCTTCCTTATGTTGCCAGTAGAGGGCACCAAACCTCATTTTGAGAGCAATTATGTGATTTCCAGGAATCGAACTTCTGACCTTTGGAAGAGCAGGCAATGCTCTTAACCACTGAGCCATCTCTCCAACCCATTTTTCAACTTCTTTTACTAAACCAGCTTTAGTCAATGTGGTGTGTGGATCACATCTCCATTTCCCTGACGTGTGGAGTACAGGGGTCTGCATGGACCTATTGGCCATTCATGTACCTCATAGAGGAGGTCTAGATAAATTGTTTCTCTGGCTTTAAATAGGTTAACATTTTGCTGGTGTTTGTAGTTCTTTGATTGTCTTGGATATGAGTTCTTCTTCAGGCACATGAACATGCCAATATTTTCTTCTTCTAGCCATCTTGCCTTACGCTCCTTGGTGTTGTCTCTGAAGCACGATGGCTCATGGTGATAGAGCTGTGAGTCTTTAACATCCTAACAAGAGCTTTTGCCTCATTCAGTCACAACAACGTGGGCCCTGGCCCTGTGCCCCGACTCTATGTCTGTTCTTGGCCTCATCAAACTCAGCAGGCAAAGCTCTTTACCACAGAGCCATCTTTCCTGCCTCTTCCTTGTGGTGCCACTAGAGGGCGCCAAACCTCCTTTTGAGAGCAATTACGTGGTTCCCAGGAATCGAACTTCTGACCTTTGGAAGGGCAACCAATGCTCTTAACCACTGAGCTGTCTCTCAAGCTCTTCTTACTGTAGCCAAAAGAGGGCACAAGACCTCATGGCAGATGGTTGTGACCCATTATGTGGTCGCCTGGAATTGAATTCAGGAGGTTGGAAGAGCAGGCAATTCTCTTAACCATTGAGCCATCTCTCTTGCATCTTCCTTCTGTTGCCAGTAGAGGGCACCAAACCTCCTTTTGAGAGCAATTATGTGGTTGCCAGGAATCGAACTTCTGACCTATGGAAGGGCAGGCAAAGCTCTTAACCACTGAGCTATCTCCCCAGCTCTTCTTTCTGTATCCAAAAGAGGGCACAAGACCTCATTGCAGATGGTTGTGAGCCATTATGTGGTTGCCTGGAATTCAGTTCAGGAGGTTGGAAGAGCAGGCAATGTTCTTAACCACTGAGCCATCTCTCCAACCCATTTTTCAACTTCTTGAACTAAACCAGGTTTACTCAATGTGGTGTGTGGATCATATCTGCATTCCACTAACATGTGGAGTACAGGGGTCTCCATGGACATATTGGCCGTTCGCGTACCTCATAGATGAAGTCTAGATAAATTGTTTGTCTGGCTTTAAATTGGTAAACCTTTTGCTGGTGTTTGTCGTCCTTTGTATGTCTTGGATGTGAGTTCTTCTTAAGGAACATGAACATGCCTGTATTTTCTTCTTCTAACCATCTTTCCTCATTCTGCTTGGTGGTGTCCCTGAAGCATGCAGGCACATGCTGATAGAGCTGTGAGTCTTTATTATCCTAACAAAATGTGTTGCCTGATTCTGAGACAACAACGTGGGCACTGGCTGTATGTGTCCACTTGGCCTCATCAACCTCAGCAGGCAATGATCTTAACCACTGAGCCATCTCTCCTGCCTCTTCCTTCTGTTGCCAGTAGAGGGCACCAAACCTCTTTTTGAGAGCAATTATGTGATTTCCAGGAATCGAACTTCTGAACTTTGGAAGAGCAGGCAATGCTCTTAACCACTGAGCCATCTCTCCTGCCTCTCCCCTCTGTTGCCAGTAGAGGGCACCAAACCTCTTTTTGAGAGCAACTATGTGATTCCCAGGAATCGAACTTCTGAACTTTGGAAGAGCAGGCAATGCTCTTAACCACTGAGCCATCTCTCCAACCCGTTTTTCAACTTCTTTTACTAAACCAGGTTTACTCAATGTGGTGTGTGGATCACATCTCCATTTCCCTAACATGTGGAGTACAGGGGTCTCCGTGGACCTATTGGCCGTTCGTGTACCTCATAGAGGAGGTCTAGATAAATTGTTTCTCTGGCTTAAAATTGGTACACCTTTTGCTGGTGTTTGTCGTCCTTTGGATGTCTTGGATGTGAGTTCTTCTTCTGGAACATGAACATGCCTGTATTTTCTTCTTCTAGTCATCTTGCCTTACTCTCCTTGGTGTTGTCTCTGAATCACGCTGGCTCGTGGTGATAGAGCTGTGAGCCTTTAACATCTTAACAAAAGCTTTTGCCTCATTCAGTCACAACAACGTGGGCCCTGGCCCTGTGCCCCGACTCTATGTCTGTTCTTGGCCTCATCAAACTCAGCAGGCAGAGCTCTTTACCACAGAGCCATCTTTCCTGCCTCTTCCTTCTGTTACCACTAGAGGGCGCCAAACCTCCTTTTGAGAGGAATTACGTGGTTCCCAGGAATCGAACTTCTGACTTTTGGAAGGGCAACCAATGCTCTTAACCACTGAGCTGTCTCTCAAGCTCTTCTTACTGTAGCCAAAAGAGGGCACAAGACCTCATGGCAGATGGTTGTGACCCATTATGTGGTCGCCTGGAATTGAATTCAGGAGGTTGGAAGAGCAGGCAATTCTCTTAACCATTGAGCCATCTCTCCAATCCGTTTTTCAACTTCTTGAACTAAACCAGGTTTACTCAATGTGGTGTGTGGATCATATCTGCATTCCACTAACATGTGGAGTACAGGGGTCTCCATGGACATATTGGCCGTTCGCCTACCTCATGGATGAAGTCTAGATAAATTGTTTGTCTGGCTTTAAATTGGTAAACCTTTTGCTGGTGTTTGTCGTCCTTTGGATGTCTTGGATGTGAGTTCTTCTTAAGCAACATGAACATGCCTGTATTTTCTTCTCCTAACCATCTTTCCTCATTCTGCTTGGTGGTGTCCCTGAAGCATGCAGGCTCATGCTGATAGAGCTGTGAGTCTTTATTATCCTAACAAAATGTGTTGCCTGATTCTGAGACAACAACGTGGGCCCTGGCTGTATGTGTCCACTTGGCCTCATCAACCTCAGCAGGCAATGCTCTTTACCACAGAGCCATCTCTCTTGCCTCTTCCTTGTGGTGCCACTAGAGGGCGCCAAACCTCCTTTTGAGAGCAATTACGTGGTTCCCAGGAATCGAACTTCTGACCTTTGGAAGGGCAACCAATGCTCTTAACCACTGAGCTGTCTCTCCAGCTCTTCTTACTGTAGCCAAAAGAGGGCACAGACCTCATTGCAGATGGTTGTGAGCCATTATGTGGTTGCCTGGAATAGAATTCAGGAGTTTGGAAGGGGAGGCAATGATCCTAACCACGGAGCCATCTCTCATGCCTCTTCCTTATGTTGCCAGTAGAGGGCACCAAACCTCCTTTTGAGAGCAATTATGTGATTTCCAGGAATCGAACTTCTGACCTTTGGAAGAGCAGGCAATGCTCTTAACCACTGAGCCATCTCTCCTACCCGTTTTTCAACTTCTTTTACTAAACCAGCTTTAGTCAATGTGGTGTGTGGATCACATCTCCATTTCCCTGACGTGTGGAGTACAGGGGTCTGCATGGACCTATTGGCCATTCATGTACCTCATAGAGGAGGTCTAGATAAATTGTTTCTCTGGCTTTAAATAGGTTAACATTTTGCTGGTGTTTGTAGTCCTTTGATTGTCTTGGATATGAGTTCTTCTTCAGGCACATGAACATGCCAATATTTTCTTCTTCTAGCCATCTTGCCTTACTCTCCTTGGTGTTGTCTCTGAAGCACGCTGGCTCATGGTGATAGAGCTGTGAGTCTTTAACATCCTAACAAGAGCTTTTGCCTCATTCAGTCACAACAACGTGGGCCCTGGCCCTGTGCCCTGACTCTATGTCTGTTCTTGGCCTCATCAAACTCAGCAGGCAAAGCTCTTTACCACAGAGCCATCTCTCCTGCCTCTTCCTTCTGTTGCCAATAGAGGGCACCAAACCTCCTTTTGAGAGCAATTACGTAGTTCCCAGGAATCGAACTTCTGACCTTTGGAAGGGCAACCAATGCTCTTAACCACTGAGCTGTCTCTCCAGCTCTTCTTACTGTAGCCAAAAGAGGGCACAAGACCTCATGGCAGATGGTTGTGACCCATTATGTGGTCGCCTGGAATTGAATTCAGGAGGTTGGAAGAGCAGGCAATTCTCTTAACCATTGAGCCATCTCTCTTGCATCTTCCTTCTGTTGCCAGTAGAGGGCACCAAACCTCCTTTTGAGAGCAATTATGTGGTTGCCAGAAATCGAACTTCTGACCTTTGGAAGGGCAGGCAAAGCTCTTAACCACTGAGCTATCTCCGCAGCTCTTCTTTCTGTATCCAAAAGAGGGCAAAAGACCTCATTGCAGATGGTTGTGAGCCATTATGTGGTTGCCTGGAATTCAGTTCAGGAGGTTGGAAGAGCAGGCAATGTTCTTAACCACTGAGCCATCTCTCCAACCCGATTTTCAACTTCTTGAACTAAACCAGGTTTACTCAATGTGGTCTGTGGATCATATCTGCATTCCACTAACATGTGGAGTACAGGGGTCTCCATGGACATATTGGCCGTTCGCGTACCTCATGGATGAAGTCTAGATAAATTGTTTGTCTGGCTTTAAATTGGTAAACCTTTTGCTGGTGTTTGTCGTCCTTTGGATGTCTTGGATGTGAGTTCTTCTTAAGGAACATGAACATGCCTGTATTTTCTTCTTCTAACCATCTTTCCTCATTCTGCTTGGTGGTGTCCCTGAAGCATGCAGGCTCATGCTAATAGAGCTGTGAGTCTTTATTATCCTAACAAAATGTGTTGCCTGATTCTGAGACAACAACGTGGGCCCTGGCTGTATGTGTCCACTTGGCCTCATCAACCTCAGCAGGCAATGCTCTTAACCACTGAGCCATCTCTCCTGCCTCTCCACTCTGTTGCCAGTAGAGGGCACCAAACCTCATTTTGAGAGCAACTATGTGATTCCCAGGAATCGAACTTCTGAACTTTGGAAGAGCAGGCAATGCTCTTAACCACTGAGCCATCTCTCCAACCCGTTTTTCAACTTCTTTTACTAAACCAGGTTTACTCAATGTGGTGTGTGGATCACATCTCCATTTCCCTAACATGTGGAGTACAGGGGTCTCCGTGGACCTATTGGCCGTTCGTGTACCTCATAGAGGAGGTCTAGATAAATTGTTTCTCTGGCTTAAAATTGGTACACCTTTTGCTGGTGTTTGTCGTCCTTTGGATGTCTTGGATGTGAGTTCTTCTTCAGGAACATGAACATGCCTGTATTTTCTTCTTCTAGTCATCTTGCCTTACTCTCCTTGGTGTTGTCTCTGAAGCACGCTGGCTCGTGGTGATAGAGCTGTGAGCCTTTAACATCTTAACAAAAGCTTTTGCCTCATTCAGTCACAACAACGCGGGCCCTGGCCCTTGGCCCTGACTCTATGTCTGTATGTGGTCTCATAAAACTCAACAGGCAATGCTCTTTACCACAGAGCCATCTCTCTTGCCTCTTCCTTGTGGTGCCAATAGAGGGCGCCAAACCTCCTTTTGAGAGCAATTATTTGGTAGCCAGGAATCGAACTTCTGACCTTCGGAAGGGCAGCCAATGCTCTTAACCACTGACCTATCTCTCCAGCTTTTCTTACTGTAGCCAAAAAAGGGCACAAGACCTCATGGCAGATGGTTGTGAATCATTATGTGGTTGCCTGAAATTGATTTCAGGAGGTTCTAAGAGCAGGCAATGCTCTTAAGTACTGAACCATCTCTCATGCCTCTTCTTTTTTGCCAGTAAAGAGCACCAAATCTACCTTTTGAGAGCAATTATGGGATTGCCAGGAATGGAACTTCTGACCTTTGGAAGGGCAGCCAAAGCTCTTATCCACTGAGCTAACACCCCAGCTCTTATTTTTGTATCCAAAAGAGGGCACAAGACCTCATTGCAGATGGTTGTGAGCCATTATGTGGTTGCCTGGAATTGAATTCAGGAGGTTGGAAGAGGAGGCAATGACCTTAACCACGGAGCCATCTCTCATGCCTCTTCCTTCTGTTGACAGTAGAGGGCACCAAACCTCCTTTTGAGAGCAATTATGTGATTTCCAGGAATCGAACTTCTGACCTTTGGAAGAGCAGGCAATGCTCTTAACCACTGAGCCATCTCTCCAACCCATTTTTCAACTTCTTTTACTAAACCAGGTTTACTCAATGTGGTGTGGATCACATCTCCATTTCCCTAACATGTGGAATACAGGGGTCTCCATGGACCTATTGGCCGTTCGTGAACCTCATAGAGGAGGTCTAGATAAATTGTTTCTCTGGCTTAAAATTGGTACACCTTTTGCTGGTGTTTGTCGTCCTTTGGATGTCTTCTACGTGAGTTCTTCTTCAGGAACATGAACATGCCTGTATTTTCTTCTTCTAGTCATCTTGCCTTACTCTCCTTGGTGTTGTCTCTGAAGCACGCTGGCTCGTGGTGATAGAGCTGTGAGCCTTTAACGTCCTAACAAAAGCTTTTGCCTCATTCAGTCACAACAACGCGGGCCCTGGCCCTTGGCCCTGACTCTCTGTCTGTATGTGGTCTCATCAAACTCAGCAGGCAATGCTCTTTACCACAGAGCCATCTTTCCTGCCTCTGACTTGTGGTGCCACTAGAGGGCGCCAAACCTCCTTTTGAGAGCAATTACGTGGTTCCCAGGAATCGAACTTCTGACCTTTGGAAGGGCAACCAATGCTCTTAACCACTGAGCTGTCTCTCCAGCTCTTCTTACTGTAGCCAAAAGAGGGCACAAGACCTCATGGCAGATGGTTGTGACCCATTATGTGGTCGCCTGGAATTTAATTCAGGAGGTTGGAAGAGCAGGCAATTCTCTTAACCATTGAGCCATCTCTCTTGCATCTTCCTTCTGTTGCCAGTAGAGGGCACCAAACCTCCTTTTGAGAGCAATTATGTGGTTGCCAGGAATCGAACTTCTGACCTTTGGAAGGGCAGGCAAAGCTCTTAACTACTGAGCTATCTCCCCAGCTCTTCTTTCTGTATCCGAAAGAGGGCACAAGACCTCATTGCAGATGGTTGTGAGCCATTATGTGGTTGCCTGGAATTCAGTTCAGGAGGTTGGAAGAGCAGGCAATGTTCTTAACCACTGAGCCATCTCTCCAACCCGTTTTTCAACTTCTTGAACTAAACCAGGTTTACTCAATGTGGTCTGTGGATCATATCTGCATTCCACTAACATGTGGAGTACAGGGGTCTCCGTGGACATATTGGCCGTTCGCGTACCTCATAGATGAAGTCTAGATAAATTGTTTGTCTGGCTTTAAATTGGTAAACCTTTTGCTGGTGTTTGTCGTCCTTTGGATGTCTTGGATGTGAGTTCTTCTTAAGGAACATGAACATGCCTGTATTTTCTTCTTCTAACCATCTTTCCTCATTCTGCTTGGTGGTGTCCCTGAAGCATGCAGGCTCATGCTGATAGAGCAGTTAGTCTTTATTATCCTAACAAAATGTGTTGCCTAATTCTAAGACAACAACGTGGGCCCTGGCTGTATGTGTCCACTTGGCCTCATCAACCTCAGCAGGCAATGCTCTTAACCACAGAGCCATCTCTCCTGCCTCTTCCTTCTGTTGCCAGTAGAGGGCACCAAACCTCCTTTTGAGAGCAATTATGTGATTTCCAGGAATCGAACTTCTGAACTTTGGAAGAGCAGGCAATGCTCTTAACCACTGAGCCATCTCTCCTGCCTCTCCCCTCTGTTGCCAGTAGAGGGCACCAAACCTCATTTTGAGAGCAACTATGTGATTCCCAGGAATCGAACTTCTGAACTTTGGAAGAGCAGGCAATGCTCTTAACCACTGAGCCATCTCTCCAACCCGTTTTTCAACTTCTTTTACTAAACCAGGTTTACTCAATGTGGTGTGTGGATCACATTTCCATTTCACTAACATGTGGAGTACAGGGGTCTCCGTGGACCCATTGGCCGTTCGTGTACCTCATAGAGGGGGTCTAGATAAATTGTTTCTCTGGCTTAAAATTGGTACACCTTTTGCTGGTTTTTGTCTTCCTTTGGATATCTTGGATGTGAGTTCTTCTTCAGGAACATGAACATGCCTGTATTTTCTTCTTCTAGTCATCTTGCCTTACTCTCCTTGGTGTTGTCTCTGAAGCACGCTGGCTCGTGGTGATAGAGCTGTGAGCCTTTAACATCCTAACAAAAGCTTTTGCCTCATTCAGTCACAACAACGCGGGCCCTGGCCCTTGGCCCTGACTCTATGTCTGTCTGTGGTCTCATCAAACTCAGCAGGCAATGCTCTTTACCACAGAGCCATCTCTCTTGCCTCTTCCTTGTGGTGCGACTAGAGGGCGCCAAACCTACTTTTGAGAGCAATTACGTGGTTCCCAGGAATCGAACTTCTGATTTTCGGAAGGGCAGCCAATGTTCTGAACCAATGACCTATCTCTCCAGCTTTTCTTACTGTAGCCAAAAGAGGGCAAAAGACCTCATGGCAGATGGTTGTGAATCATTATGTGGTTGCTTGCAATTGATTTCAGGAGGTTCTAAGAGCAGGCAATGCTCTTAAGCACTGAACCATCTCTCATGCCTCTTCTTTTTAGCCAGAAAAGGGCACCAAATCTACCTTTTGAGAGCAATTATGGGATTGCCAGGAATGGAACTTCTGACCTTTGGAAGGGCAGCCAAAGCTCTTATCCACTGAGCTAACACCCCAGCTCTTATTTTTGTATCCAAAAGAGGGCACAAGACCTCATTGCAGATGGTTGTGAGCCATTATGTGGTTGCCTGGAATTGAATTCAGGAGGTTGGAAGAGGAGGTAATGATCTTAACCACGGAGCCATCTCTCATGCCTCTTCCTTATGTTGCCAGTAGAGGGCACCAAACCTCCTTTTGAGAGCAATTATGTGATTTCCAGGAATCGAACTTCTGACCTTTGGAAGAGCAGGCAATGCTCTTAACCACTGAGCCATCTCTCCAACCCGTTTTTCAACTTGTGTTACTAAACCAGCTTTAGTCAATGTGGTGTGTGGATCACATCTCCATTTCCCTAACGTGTGGAGTACAGGGGTCTGCATGGACCTATTGGCCATTCATGTACCTCATAGAGGAGGTCTAGATAAATTGTTTCTCTGGCTTTAAATAGGTTAACATTTTGCTGGTGTTTGTAGTCCTTTGATTGTCTTGGATATGAGTTCTTCTTCAGGCACATGAACATGCCAATATTTTCTTCTTCTAGCCATCTTGCCTTACTCTCCTTGGTGTTGTCTCTGAAGCACGCTGGCTCATGGTGATAGAGCTGTGAGTCTTTAACATCCTAACAAGAGCTTTTGCCTCATTCAGTCACAACAACGTGGGCCCTGGCCCTGTGCCCCGACTCTATGTCTGTTCTTGGCCTCATCAAACTCAGCAGGCAAAGCTCTTTACCACAGAGCCATCTTTCCTGCCTCTTCCTTGTGGTGCCACTAGAGGGCGCCAAACCTCCTTTTGAGAGCAATTACGTGGTTCCCAGGAATCGAACTTCTGACCTTTGGAAGGGCAACCAATGCTCTTAACCACTGAGCTGTCTCTCCAGCTCTTCTTACTGTAGCCAAAACAGGGCACAAGACCTCATGGCAGATGGTTGCGACCCATTATGTGGTCGCCTGGAATTGAATTGAGGAGGTTGGAAGAGCAGGCAATTCTCTTAACCATTGAGCCATCTCTCTTGCATCTTCCTTCTGTTGCCAGTAGAGGGCACCAAACCTCCTTTTGAGAGCAATTATGTGGTTGCCAGGAATCGAACTACTGAACTTTGGAAGGGCAGGCAAAGCTCTTAACCACTGAGCTATCTCCCCAGCTCTTATTTCTGTATCCAAAAGAGGGCACAAGACCTCATTGCAGATGGTTGTGAGCCATTATGTGGTTGCCTGGAATTCAGTTCAGAGGTTGGAAGAGCAGGCAATGTTCTTAACCACTGAGCCATCTCTCCAACCCGTTTTTCAACTTCTTGAACTAAACCAGGTTTACTCAATGTGGTGTGTGGATCATATCTGCATTCCACTAACATGTGGAGTACAGGGGTCTCCGTGGACATATTGGCCGTTCGCGTACCTCATACATGAAGTCTAGATAAATTGTCTGGCTTTAAATTGGTAAACCTTTTGCTGGTGTTTGTCGTCCTTTGGATGTCTTGGATGTGAGTTCTTCTTAAGGAACATGAACATGCCTGTATTTTCTTCTTCTAACCATCTTTCCTCATTCTGCTTGGTGGTGTCCCTGAAGCATGCAAGCTCATGTTGATAGAGCTGTGAGTCTTTATTATCCTAACAAAATGTGTTGCCTAATTCTGAGACAACTACGTGGGCCCTGTCTGTATGTGTCCACTTGGCCTCATCAACCTCAGCAGGCAATGCTCTGAACCACTGAGCCATCTCTCCTGCCCCTTCCTTCTGTTGCCAGTAGAGGGCACCAAACCTCCTTTTGAGAGCAATTATGTGATTTCCAGGAATCGAACTTCTGAACTTTGGAAGAGTAGGCAATGCTCTTAACCACTGAGACATCTCTCATGCCTCTCCCCTCTGTTGCCAGTAGAGGGCACCAAACCTCATTTTGAGAGCAACTATGTGATTTCCAGGAATCGAACTTCTGAACTTTGGAAGAGCAGGCAATGCTCTTAACCACTGAGCCATCTCTCCTGCCTCTCCCCTCTGTTGCCAGTAGAGGGCACCAAACCTCATTTTGAGAGCAACTATGTGATTCCCAGGAATCGAACTTCTGAACTTTGGAAGAGCAGGCAATGCTCTTAACCACTGAGCCATCTCTCCAACCCGTTTTTCAACTTCTTTTACTAAACCAGGTTTACTCAATGTGGTGTGTGGATCACATCTCCATTTCCCTAACATGTGGAGTACAGGGGTCTCCGTGGACCTATTGGCCGTTCGTGTACCTCATAGAGGAGGTCTAGATAAATTGTTTCTCTGGCTTAAAATTGGTACACCTTTTGCTGGTGTTTGTCGTCCTTTGGATGTCTTGGATGTGAGTTCTTCTTCAGGAACATGAACATGCCTGTATTTTCTTCTTCTAGTCATCTTGCCTTACTCTCCTTGGTGTTGTCTCTGAAGCACGCTGGCTCGTGGTGATAGAGCTGTGAGCCTTTAACATCCTAACAAAAGCTTTTGCCTCATTCAGTCACAACAACGCGGGCCCTGGCCCTTGGCCCTGACTCTATGTCTGTATGTGGTCTCATCAAACTCAGCAGGCAATGCTCTTTACCACAGAGCCATCTCTCTTGCCTCTTCCTTGTGGTGCCACTAGAGGGCGCCAAACCTCCTTTTGAGAGCAATTATTTCGTAGCCATGAATCGAACGTCTGACCTTCGGAAGGGCAACCAATGCTCTTAACCACTGAGCTGTCTCTCCAGCTCTTCTTACTGTAGCCAAAAGAGGGCACAGACCTCATTGCAGATGGTTGTGAGCCATTATGTGGTTGCCTGGAATAGAATTCAGGAGGTTGGAAGAGGAGGCAATGATCCTAACCACGGAGCCATCTCTCATGCCTCTTCCTTATGTTGCCAGTAGAGGGCACCAAACCTCCTTTTGAGAGCAATTATGTGATTTCCAGGAATCGAACTTCTGACCTTTGGAAGAGCAGGCAATGCTCTTAACCACTGAGCCATCTCTCCAACCCGTTTTTCAACTTCTTTTACTAAACCAGCTTTAGTCAATGTGGTGTGTGGATCACATCTCCATTTCCCTGACGTGTGGAGTACAGGGGTCTGCATGGACCTATTGGCCATTCATGTACCTCATAGAGGAGGTCTAGATAAATTGTTTCTCTGGCTTTAAATAGGTTAACATTTTGCTGGTGTTTGTAGTCCTTTGATTGTCTTGGATATGAGTTCTTCTTCAGGCACATGAACATGCCAATATTTTCTTCTTCTAGCCATCTTGCCTTACTCTCCTTGGTGTTGTCTCTGAAGCACGCTGGCTCATGGTGATAGAGCTGTGAGTCTTTAACATCCTAACAAGAGCTTTTGCCTCATTCAGTCACAACAACGTGGGCCCTGGCCCTGTGCCCCGACTCTATGTCTGTTCTTGGCCTCATCAAACTCAGCAGGCAGAGCTCTTTACCACAGAGCCATCTTTCCTGCCTCTTCCTTCTGTTGCCACTAGAGGGCGCCAAACCTCCTTTTGAGAGCAATTACGTGGTTCCCAGGAATCGAACTTCTGACCTTTGGAAGGGCAACCAATGCTCTTAACCACTGAGCTGTCTCTCAAGCTCTTCTTACTGTAGCCAAAAGAGGGCACAAGACCTCACGGCAGATGGTTGTGACCCATTATGTGGTCGCCTGGAATTGAATTCAGGAGGTTGGAAGAGCAGGCAATTCTCTTAACCATTGAGCCATCTCTCCAATCCGTTTTTCAACTTCTTGAACTAAACCAGGTTTACTCAATGTGGTGTGTGGATCATATCTGCATTCCACTAACATGTGGAGTACAGGGGTCTCCATGGACATATTGGCCGTTCGCCTACCTCATGGATGAAGTCTAGATAAATTGTTTGTCTGGCTTTAAATTGGTAAACCTTTTGCTGGTGTTTGTCGTCCTTTGGATGTCTTGGATGTGAGTTCTTCTTAAGCAACATGAACATGCCTGTATTTTCTTCTCCTAACCATCTTTCCTCATTCTGCTTGGTGGTGTCCCTGAAGCATGCAGGCTCATGCTGATAGAGCTGTGAGTCTTTATTATCCTAACCAAATGTGTTGCCTGATTCTGAGACAACAACGTGGGCCCTGGCTGTATGTGTCCACTTGGCCTCATCAACCTCAGCAGGCAATGCTCTTAACCACTGAGCCAACTCTCCTGCCTCTTCCTTCTGTTGCCAGTAGAGGGCACCAAACCTCATTTTGAGAGCAATTATGTGATTTCCAGGAATCGAACTTCTGAACTTTGGAAGAGCAGGCAATGCTCTTAACCACTGAGCCATCTCTCCTACCCGTTTTTCAACTTCTTTTACTAAACCAGGTTTACTCAATGTGGTGTGTGGATCACATCTCCATTTCCCTAACATGTGGAGTACAGGGGTCTCCGTGGACCTATTGGCCGTTCGTGTACCTCATAGAGGAGGTCTAGATAAATTGTTTCTCTGGCTTAAAATTGGTACACCTTTTGCTGGTGTTTGTCGTCCTTTGGATGTCTTGGATGTGAGTTCTTCTTCAGGAACATGAACATGCCTGTATTTTCTTCTTCTAGTCATCTTGCCTTACTCTCCTTGGTGTTGTCTCTGAAGCACGCTGGCTCGTGGTGATAGAGCTGTGAGCCTTTAACATCCTAACAAAAGCTTTTGCCTCATTCAGTCACAACAACGCGGGCCCTGGCCCTTGGCCCTGACTCTATGTCTGTATGTGGTCTCATCGAACTCAGCAGGCAATGCTCTTTACCACAGAGCCATCTCTCTTGCCTCTTCCTTGTGGTGCCACTAGAGGGCGCCAAACCTCCTTTTGAGAGCAATTACGTGGTTCCCAGGAATCGAACTTCTGACCTTTGGAAGGGCAACCAATGCTCTTAACCACTGAGCTGTCTCTCCAGCTCTTCTTACTGTAGCCAAAAGAGGGCACAGACCTCATTGCAGATGGTTGTGAGCCATTATGTGGTTGCCTGGAATAGAATTCAGGAGTTTGGAAGGGGAGGCAATGATCCTAACCACGGAGCCATCTCTCATGCCTCTTCCTTATGTTGCCAGTAGAGGGCACCAAACCTCCTTTTGAGCGCAATTATGTGATTTCCAGGAATCGAACTTCTGACCTTTGGAAGAGCAGGCAATGCTCTTAACCACTGAGCCATCTCTCCTACCCGTTTTTCAACTTCTTTTACTAAACCAGCTTTAGTCAATGTGGTGTGTGGATCACATCTCCATTTCCCTGACGTGTGGAGTACAGGGGTCTGCATGGACCTATTGGCCATTCATGTACCTCATAGAGGAGGTCTAGATAAATTGTTTCTCTGGCTTTAAATAGGTTAACATTTTGCGGGTGTTTGTAGTCCTTTGATTGTCTTGGATATGAGTTCTTCTTCAGGCACATGAACATGCCAATATTTTCTTCTTCTAGCCATCTTGCCTTACTCTCCTTGGTGTTGTCTCTGAAGCACGCTGGCTCATGGTGATAGAGCTGTGAGTCTTTAACATCCTAACAAGAGCTTTTGCCTCATTCAGTCACAACAACGTGGGCCCTGGCCCTGTGCCCCGACTCTATGTCTGTTCTTGGCCTCATCAAACTCAGCAGGCTGAGCTCTTTACCACAGAGCCATCTTTCCTGCCTCTTCCTTCTGTTGCCACTAGAGGGCGCCAAACCTCCTTTTGAGAGCAATTACGTAGTTCCCAGGAATCGAACTTCTGACCTTTGGAAGGGCAACCAATGCTCTTAACCACTGAGCTGTCTCTCCAGCTCTTCTTACTGTAGCCAAAAGAGGGCACAAGACCTCATGGCAGATGGTTGTGACCCATTATGTGGTCGCCTGGAATTGAATTCAGGAGGTTGGAAGAGCAGGCAATTCTCTTAACCATTGAGCCATCTCTCTTGCATCTTCCTTCTGTTGCCAGTAGAGGGCACCAAACCTCCTTTTGAGAGCAATTATGTGGTTGCCAGAAATCGAACTTCTGACCTTTGGAAGGGCAGGCAAAGCTCTTAACCACTGAGCTATCTCCGCAGCTCTTCTTTCTGTATCCAAAAGAGGGCAAAAGACCTCATTGCAGATGGTTGTGAGCCATTATGTGGTTGCCTGGAATTCAGTTCAGGAGGTTGGAAGAGCAGGCAATGTTCTTAACCACTGAGCCATCTCTCCAACCCGATTTTCAACTTCTTGAACTAAACCAGGTTTACTCAATGTGGTGTGTGGATCATATCTGCATTCCACTAACATGTGGAGTACAGGGGTCTCCATGGACATATTGGCCGTTCGCGTACCTCATGGATTAAGTCTAGATAAATTGTTTCTCTGGCTTAAAATTGGTACACCTTTTGCTGGTGTTTGTCGTCCTTTGGATGTCTTGGATGTGAGTTCTTCTTCAGGAACATGAACATGCCTGTATTTTCTTCTTCTAGTCATCTTGCCTTACTCTCCTTGGTGTTGTCTCTGAAGCACGCTGGCTCGTGGTGATAGAGCTGTGAGCCTTTAACATCCTAACAAAAGCTTTTGCCTCATTCAGTCACAACAACGCGGGCCCTGGCCCTTGGCCCTGACTCTATGTCTGTATGTGGTCTCATCGAACTCAGCAGGCAATGCTCTTTACCACAGAGCCATCTCTCTTGCCTCTTCCTTGTGGTGCCACTAGAGGGCGCCAAACCTCCTTTTGAGAGCAATTACGTGGTTCCCAGGAATCGAACTTCTGACCTTTGGAAGGGCAACCAATGCTCTTAACCACTGAGCTGTCTCTCCAGCTCTTCTTACTGTAGCCAAAAGAGGGCACAGACCTCATTGCAGATGGTTGTGAGCCATTATGTGGTTGCCTGGAATAGAATTCAGGAGTTTGGAAGGGGAGGCAATGATCCTAACCACGGAGCCATCTCTCATGCCTCTTCCTTATGTTGCCAGTAGAGGGCACCAAACCTCCTTTTGAGAGCAATTATGTGATTTCCAGGAATCGAACTTCTGACCTTTGGAAGAGCAGGCAATGCTCTTAACCACTGAGCCATCTCTCCTACCCGTTTTTCAACTTCTTTTACTAAACCAGCTTTAATCAATGTGGTGTGTGGATCAAATCTCCATTTCCCTGACATAGGGAGTACAGGGGTCTGCATGGACCTATTGGCCATTCATGTACCTCATAGAGGAGGTGTAGATAAATTGTTTCTCTGGCTTTAAATAGGTTAACATTTTGCTGGTGTTTGTAGTCCTTTGATTGTCTTGGATATGAGTTCTTCTTCAGGCACATGAACATGCCTGTATTTTCTTCTTCTAGCCATCTTGCCTTACTCTCCTTGGTGTTGTCTCTGAAGCACGCTGGCTCATGGTGATAGAGCTGTGAGTCTTTAACATCCTAACAAGAGCTTTTGCCTCATTCAGTCACAACAACGTGGGCCCTGGCCTTGTGCCCCGACTCTATGTCTGTTCCTGGCCTCATCAAACTCAGCAGGCAAAGCTCTTTACCACAGAGCCATCTTTCCTGCCTCTTCCTTGTGGTGCCACTAGAGGGCGCCAAACCTCCTTTTGAGAGCAATTACGTGGTTCCCAGGAATCGAACTTCTGACCTTTGGAAGGGCAACCAATGCTCTTAACTACTGAGCTGTCTCTCCAGCTCTTCTTACTGTAGCCAAAAGAGGGCACAAGACCTCATGGCAGATGGTTGTGACCCATTATGTGGTCGCCTGGAATTGAATTCAGGAGGTTGGAAGAGCAGGCAATTCTCTTAACCATTGAGCCATCTCTCTTGCATCTTCCTTCTGTTGCCAGTAGAGGGCACCAAACCTCCTTTTGAGAGCAATTATGTGGTTGCCAGGAATCGAACTTCTGACCTTTGGAAGGGCAGGCAAAGCTCTTAACCACTGAGCTATCTCCCCAGCTCTTCTTTCTGTATTCAAAAGAGGGCACAAGACCTCATTGCAGATGGTTGTGAGCCATTATGTGGTTGCCTGGAATTCAGTTCAGGAGGTTGGAAGAGCAGGCAATGTTCTTAAGCACTGAGCCATCTCTCCAACCCGTTTTTCAACTTCTTGAACTAAACCAGGTTACTCAATGTGGTGTGTTTATCATATCTGCATTCCACTAACATGTGGAGTACAGGGGTCTCCGTGGACATATTGGCCGTTCGCGTACCTCATAGATAAAGTCTAGATAAATTGTTTGTCTGGCTTTAAATTGGTAAACCTTTTGCTGGTGTTTGTCGTCCTTTGGATGTCTTGGATGTGAGTTCTTCTTAAGGAACATGAACATGCCTGTATTTTCTTCTTCTAACCATCTTTCCTCATTCTGCTTGGTGGTGTCCCTGAAGCATGCATGCTCATGCTGATAGAGCTGTGAGTCTTTATTATCCTAACAAAATGTTTTGCCTGATTCTGAGACAACAACGTGGGCCCTGGCTTTATGTGTCCACTTGGCCTCATCAACCTCAGCAGGCAATGCTCTTAACCACTGAGCCATCTCTCCTGCCTCTTCCTTCTGTTGCCAGTAGAAGGCACCAAACCTCCTTTTGAGAGCAATTATGTGATTTCCAGGAATCGAACTTCTGAACTTTGGAAGAGCAGGCAATGCTCTTAACCACTGAGCCATCTCCCCTGCCTCTCCCCTCTGTTGCCAGTAGAGGGCACCAAACCTCATTTTGAGAGCAACTATGTGATTCCCAGGAATCGAACTTCTGAACTTTGGAAGAGCAGGCAATGCTCTTAACCACTGAGCCATCTCTCCAACCCGTTTTTCAACTTCTTTTACTAAACCAGGTTTACTCAATGTGGTGTGTGGATCACATCTCCATTTCCCTAACATGTGGAGTACAGGGGTCTCCGTGGACCTATTGGCCGTTCGTGTACCTCATAGAGGAGGTCTAGATAAATTGTTTCTCTGGCTTAAAATTGGTACACCTTTTGCTGGTGTTTGTCGTCCTTTGGATGTCTTGGATGTGAGTTCTTCTTCAGGAACATGAACATGCCTGTATTTTCTTCTTCTAGTCATCTTGCCTTACTCTCCTTGGTGTTGTCTCTGAAGCACGCTGGCTCGTGGTGATAGAGCTGTGAGCCTTTAACATCCTAACAAAAGCTTTTGCCTCATTCAGTCACAACAACGCGGGCCCTGGCCCTTGGCCCTGACTCTATGTCTGTCTGTGGTCTCATCAAACTCAGCAGGCAATGCTCTTTACCACAGAGCCATCTCTCTTGCCTCTTCCTTGTGGTGCCACTAGAGGGTGCCAAACCTCTTTTTGAGAGCAATTATTTGGTAGCCAGGAATCGAACTTCTGACCTTCGGAAGGGCAGCCAATGCTCTTAACCACTGACCTATCTCTCCAGCTTTTCTTACTGTAGCCAAAAGAGGGCACAAGACCTCATGGCAGATGGTTGTGAATCATTATGTGGTTGCCTGCAATTGATTTCAGGAGGTTCTAAGAGCAGGCAATGCTCTTAAGCACTGAACCATCTCTCATGCCTCTTCTTTTTTGCCAGTAAAGGGCACCAAATCTACCTTTTGAGAGCAATTATGGGATTGCCAGGAATGGAACTTCTGACCTTTGGAAGGGCAGCCAAAGCTCTTATCCACTTAGCTAACACCCCAGCTCTTATTTTTGTATCCAAAAGAGGGCACAAGACCTCATTGCAGATGGTTGTGAGCCATTATGTGGTTGCCTGGAATTGAATTCAGGAGGTTGGAAGAGGAGGGAATGATCTTAACCACGGAGCCATCTCTCATGCCTCTTCCTTATGTTGCCAGTAGAGGGCACCAAACCTCCTTTTGAGAGCAATTATGTGATTTCCAGGAATCGAACTTCTGACCTTTGGAAGAGCAGGCAATGCTCTTAACCACTGAGCCATCTCTCCAACCCGTTTTTCAACTTCTTTTACTAAACCAGCTTTAGTCAATGTGGTGTGCGGATCACATCACCATTTCCCTGACGTGTGGAGTACAGGGCTCTGCATGGACCTATTGGCCATTCATGTACCTCATAGAGGAGGTCTAGATAAATTGTTTCTCTGGCTTTAAATAGGTTAACATTTTGCTGGTGTTTGTAGTCCTTTGATTGTCTTGGATGTGAGTTCTTCTTCAGGCACATGAACATGCCTGTATTTTCTTCTTCTAGCCATCTTGCCTTACTCTCCTTGGTGTTGTCTCTGAAGCACGCTGGCTCATGGTGATAGAGCTGTGAGTCTTTAACATCCTAACAAGAGCTTTTGCCTCTTTCAGTCACAACAACGTGGGCCCTGGCCCTGTGCCCCGACTCTATGTCTGTTCTTGGCCTCATCAAACTCAGCAGGCAAAGCTATTTACCACAGAGCCATCTTTCCTGACTCTTCCTTGTGGTGACACTAGAGGGCGCCAAACCTCCTTTTGAGAGCAATTACGTGGTTCCCAGGAATCGAACTTCTGACCTTTGGAAGGGCAACCAATGCTCTTAACCACTGAGCTGTCTCTCCAGCTCTTCTTACTGTAGCCAAAAGAGGGCACAAGACCTCATGGCAGATGGTTGTGACCCATTATGTGGTCGCCTGGAATTGAATTCAGGAGGTTGGAAGAGCAGGCAATTCTCTTAACCATTGAGCCATCTCTCTTGCATCTTCCTTCTGTTGCCAGTAGAGGGCACCAAACCTCCTTTTGAGAGCAATTATTTGGTTGCCAGGAATCGAACTTCTGACCTTTGGAAGGGAAGGCAAAGCTCTAAACCACTGAGCTATCTCCCCAGCTCTTCTTTCTGTATCCAAAAGAGGGCACAAGACCTCATTGCAGATGGTTGTGAGCAATTATGTGATTGCCTGGAATTCAGTTTAGGAGGTTGGAAGAGCAGGCAATGTTCTTAACCACTGAGCCATCTCTCCAACCCGTTTTTCAACTTCTTGAACTAAACCAGGTTTACTCAATGTGGTGTGTGGATCATATCTGCATTCCACTAACATGTGGAGTACAGGGGTCTCCGTGGACATATTGGCCGTTCGCGTACCTCATAGATGAAGTCTAGATAAATTGTTTGTCTGGCTTTAAATTGGTAAACCTTTTGCTGGTGTTTGTCGTCCTTTGGATGTCTTGGATGTGAGTTCTTCTTAAGGAACATGAACATGCCTGTATTTTCTTCGTCTAACCATCTTTCCTCATTCTGCTTGGTGGTGTCCCTGAAGCATGCAGGCTCATGCTGATAGAGCTGTGACTCTTTATTATCCTAACAAAATGTGTTGCCTAATTCTGAGACAACAACGTGGGCCCTGGCAGTATGTGTCCACTTGGCCTCATCAACCTCAGCAGGCAATGCTCTGAACCACTGAGCCATCTCTCCTGCCTCTTCCTTCTGTTGCCAGTAGAGGGCACCAAACCTCCTTTTGAGAGCAATTATGTGATTTCCAGGAATCGAACTTCTGAACTTTGGAAGAGCAGGCAATGATCTTAACCACTGAGCAATCTCTCCTGCCTCTCCCCTCTGTTCCCAGTAGAGGGCACCAAACCTCATTTTGAGAGCAACTATGTGATTCCCAGGAATCGAACTTCTGAACTTTGGAAGAGCAGGCAATGCTCTTAACCACTGAGCCATCTCTCCAACCCGTTTTTCAACTTCTTTTACTAAACCAGGTTTACTCAATGTGGTGTGTGGATCACATCTCCATTTCCCTAACATGTGGAGTACAGGGGTCTCCGTGGACCTATTGGCCGTTCGTGTACCTCATAGAGGAGGTCTAGATAAATTGTTTCTCTTGCTTAAAATTGGTACACCTTTTGCTGGTGTTTGTCGTCCTTTGGATGTCTTGGATGTGAGTTCTTCTTCAGGAACATGAACATGCCTGTATTTTCTTCTTCTAGTCATCTTGCCTTACTCTCCTTGGTGTTGTCTCTGAAGCACGCTGGCTCGTGGTGATAGAGCTGTGAGCCTTTAACATCCTAACAAAAGCTTTTGCCTCATTCAGTCACAACAACGCGGGCCCTGGCCCTTGGCCCTGACTCTATGTCTGTCTGTGGTCTCATCAAACTCAGCAGGCAATGCTCTTTACCACAGAGCCATCTCTCTTGCCTCTTCCTTGTGGTGCCACTAGAGGGCGCCAAACCTCCTTTTGAGAGCAATTATTTGGTAGCCAGGAATCGAACTTCTGACCTTTGGAAGGGCAGCCAATGTTCTTAACCACTGACCTATCTCTCCAGCTTTTCTTACTGTAGCCAAAAGAGGGCACAAGACCTCATGGCAGATGGTTGTGAATCATTATGTGGTTGCCTGCAATTGATTTCAGGAGGTACTAAGAGCAGGCAATGCTCTTAAGCACTGAACCATCTCTCATGCCTCTTCTTTTTTGCCAGTAAAGGGCACCAAATCTACCTTTTGAGAGCAATTATGGGATTGCCAGGAATGGAACTTCTGACCTTTGGAAGGGCAGCCAAAGCTCTTATCCACTGAGCTAACACCCCAGCTCTTATTTTTGTATCGAAAAGTGGGCACAAGACCTCATTGTAGATGGTTGTGAGCCATTATGTGGTTGCCTGGAATTGAATTCAGGAGGTTGGAAGAGGAGGCAATGATCTTAACCACGGAGCCATCTCTCATGCCTCTTCCTTATGTTGCCAGTAGAGGGCACCAAACCTCCTTTTGAGAGCAATTATGTGATTTCCAGGAATCGAACTTCTGACCTTTGGAAGAGCAGGCAATGCTCTTAACCACTGAGCCATCTCTCCAACCCGTTTTTCAACTTCTTTTACTAAACCAGCTTTAGTCAATGTGGTGTGTGGATCACATCTCCATTTCCCTAACGTGTGGAGTACAGGGGTCTGCATGGACCTATTGGCCATTCGTGTACCTCATAGAGGAGGTCTAGATAAATTGTTTCTCTGGCTTTAAATAGGTTAACATTTTGCGGGTGTTTGTAGTCCTTTGATTGTCTTGGATATGAGTTCTTCTTCAGGCATATGAACATGCCAATATTTTCTTCTTCTAGCCATCTTGCCTTACTCTCCTTGGTGTTGTCTCTGAAGCACGCTGGCTCATGGTGATAGAGCTGTGAGTCTTTAACATCCTAACAAGAGCTTTTGCCTCATTCAGTCACAACAACGTGGGCCCTGGCTCTGTGCCCCGACTCTATGTCTGTTCTTGGCCTCATCAAACTCAGCAGGCAAAGCTCTTTACCACAGAGCCATCTTTCCTGCCTCTTCCTTCTGTTGCCACTAGAGGGCGCCAAACCTCCTTTTGAGAGCAATTACGTGGTTCCCAGGAATCGAACTTCTGACCTTTGGAAGGGCAACCAATGCTCTTAACCACTGAGCTGTCTCTCCAGCTCTTCTTACTGTAGCCAAAAGAGGGCACAGACCTCATTGCAGATGGTTGTGAGCCATTATGTGGTTGCCTGGAATAGAATTCAGGAGGTTGGAAGAGGAGGCAATGATCCTAACCACGGAGCCATCTCTCATGCCTCTTCCTTATGTTGCCAGTAGAGGGCACCAAACCTCCTTTTGAGAGCAATTATGTGATTTCCAGGAATCGAACTTCTGACCTTTGGAAGAGCAGGCAATGCTCTTAACCACTGAGCCATCTCTCCAACCCGTTTTTCAACTTCTTTTACTAAACCAGCTTTAGTCAATGTGGTGTGTGGATCACATCTCCATTTCCCTGACGTGTGGAGTACAGGGGTCTGCATGGACTTATTGGCCATTCATGTACCTCATAGAGGAGGTCTAGATAAATTGTTTCTCTGGCTTTAAATAGGTTAACATTTTGCTGGTGTTTGTAGTCCTTTGATTGTCTTGGATATGAGTTCTTCTTCAGGCACATGAACATGCCAATATTTTCTTCTTCTAGCCATCTTGCCTTACTCTCCTTGGTGTTGTCTCTGAAGCACGCTGGCTCATGGTGATAGAGCTGTGAGTCTTTAACATCCTAACAAGAGCTTTTGCCTCATTCAGTCACAAGAACGTGGGCCCTGGCCCTGTGCCCCGACTCTATGTCTGTTCTTGGCCTCATCAAACTCAGCAGGCAGAGCTCTTTACCACAGAGCCATCTTTCCTGCCTCTTCCTTTTGTTGCCAGTAGAGGGCGCCAAACCTCCTTTTGAGAGCAATTACGTGGTTCCCAGGAATCGAAATTCTGACCTTTGGAAGGGCAACCAATGCTCTTAACCACTGAGCTGTCTCTCCAGCTCTTCTTACTGTAGCCAAAAGAGGGCACAAGACCTCATGGCAGATGGTTGTGACCCATTATGTGGTCGCCTGGAATTGAATTCAGGAGGTTGGAAGAGCAAGCAATTCTCTTAACCATTGAGCCATCTCTCTTGCATCTTCCTTCTGTTGCCAGTAGAGGGCACCAAACCTCCTTTTGAGAGCAATTATGTGGTTGCCAGGAATGGAACTTCTGACCTTTGGAAGGGCAGGCAAAGCTCGTAACCACTGAGATATCTCCCCAGCTCTTCTTTCTGTATCCAAAAGAGGGCCCAAGACCTCATTGCAGATGGTTGTGAGCCATTATGTGGTTGCCTGGAATTCAGTTCAGGAGGTTGGAAGAGCAGGCAATGTTCTTAACCACTGAGCCATCTCTCCAACCCGTTTTTCAACTTCTTGAACTAAACCAGGTTTACTCAATGTGGTGTGTGGATCATATCTGCATTCCACTAACCTGTGGAGTAGAGGGGTCTCCGTGGACATATTGGCCGTTCGTATACCTCATAGTTGAAGTCTAGGTAAATTGTTTGTCTGGCTTTAAATTGGTAAACCTTTTGCTGGTGTTTGTCGTCCTTTGGATGTCTTGGATGTGAGTTCTTCTTAAGGAACATGAACATGCCTGTATTTTCTTCTTCTAACCATCTTTCCTCATTCTGCTTGGTGGTGTCCCTGAAGCATGCAGGCTAATGCTGATAGATCTGTGAGTCTTTATTATCCTAACAAAATGTGTTGCCTGATTCTGAGACAACAACGTGGGCCCTGGCTGTATGTGTCCACTTGGCCTCATCAACCTCAGCAGGCAATGCTCTTAACCACTGAGCCATCTCTCCTGCCTCTTCCTTCTGTTGCCAGTAGAGGGCACCAAACCTCCTTTTGAGAGCAATTATGTGATTTCCAGGAATCGAACTTCTGAACTTTGGAAGAGCAGGCAATGCTCTTAACCACTGAGCCATCTCTCCAACCCGTTTTTCAACTTCTTTTACTAAACCAGGTTTACTCAATGTGGTGTGTGGATCACATCTCCATTTCCCTAACATGTGGAGTACAGGGGTCTCCGTGGACCTATTGGCCGTTCGTGTACCTCATAGAGGAGGTCTAGATAAATTGTTTCTCTGGCTCTAAATTGGTACACATTTTGCTGGTGTTTGTCGTTTTTTGGATGTCTTGGATGTGAGTTCTTCTTCAGGAACATGAACATGCCTGTATTTTCTTCTTCTAGTCATCTTGCCTTACTCTCCTTGGTGTTGTCTCTGAAGCACGCTGGCTCGTGGTGATAGAGCTGTGAGCCTTTAACATCCTAACAAAAGCTTTTGCCTCATTCAGTCACAACAACACGGGACCTGGCCCTTGGCCCTGACTCTATGTCTGTCTGTGGTCTCATCAAACTCAGCAGGCAATGCTCTTTACCACAGAGCCATCTCTCTTGCCTCTTCCTTGTGGTGCCACTAGAGGGCGCCAAACCTCCTTTTGAGAGCAATTATTTGGTAGCCAGGAATCGAACTTCTGACCTTCGGAAGGGCAGCCAATGTTCTTAACCACTGACCTATCTCTCCAGCTTTTCTTACTGTAGCCAAAAGAGGGCACAAGACCTCATGGCAGATGGTTGTGAATCATTATGTGGTTGCCTGCAATTGATTTCAGGAGGTTCTAAGAGAAGGCAATGCTCTTAAGCACTGAACCATCTCTCATGCCTCTTCTTTTTTGCCAGTAAAGGGCACCAAATCTACCTTTTGAGAGCAATTATGGGATTGCCAGGAATGGAACTTCTGACCTTTGGAAGGGCAGCCAAAGCTCTTATCCACTGAGCTAACACCCCAGCTCTTATTTTTGTATCCAAAAGAGGGCACAAGACCTCATTGCAGATGGTTGTGAGCCATTATGTGGTTGCCTGGAATTGAATTCAGGAGGTTGGAAGAGGAGGGAATGATCTTAACCACGGAGCCATCTCTCATGCCTCTTCCTTATGTTGCCAGTAGAGGGCACCAAACCTCCTTTTGAGAGCAATTATGTGATTTCCAGGAATCGAACTTCTGACCATTGGAAGAGCAGGCAATGCTCTTAACCACTGAGCCATCTCTCCAACCCGTTTTTCAACTTCTTTTACTAAACCAGCTTTAGTCAATGTGGTGTGTGGATCACATCTCCATTTCCCTAACGTGTGGAGTACAGGGGTCTGCATGGACCTATTGGCCATTCATGTACCTCATAGAGGAGGTCTAGATAAATTGTTTCTCTGGCTTTAAATAGGTTAACATTTTGCGGGTGTTTGTAGTCCTTTGATTGTCTTGGATATGAGTTCTTCTTCAGGCACATGAACATGCCAATATTTTCTTCTTCTAGCCATCTTGCCTTACTCTCCTTGGTGTTGTCTCTGAAGCACGCTGGCTCATGGTGATAGAGCTGTGAGTCTTTAACATCCTAACAAGAGCTTTTGCCTCATTCAGTCACAACAACGTGGGCCCTGGCCCTGTGCCCCGACTCTATGTCTGTTCTTGGCCTCATCAAACTCAGCAGGCAAAGCTCTTTACCACAGAGCCATCTTTCCTGCCTCTTCCTTCTGTTGCCACTAGAGAGCGCCAAACCTCCTTTTGAGAGCAATTACGTGGTTCCCAGGAATCGAACTTCTGACTTTTGGAAGGGCAACCAATGCTCTTAACCACTGAGCTGTCTCTCCAGCTCTTCTTACTGTAGC